>NC_132789.1:48069005-48372364 GCF_048418805.1 Vulpes vulpes
GCAGAGGGAGAAGCAGGCATCATACAGAGAGCCTGACGTGGGACTCGATCCAGGGTCTTCAGGATCACGCCCTGGGGCTGCGGGCGGTGCTAAACCGCTGCGCCAGGGCTGCCCTTCATTCTTTTTTATAACTAAATATATACCATTGTATGAATATATCATATTTTGTTTATCCATTTTTTTAAATTTATTTATTCATTAGAAGCACAGGGAGAGAGAGAGAGGGAGAGAGAGAGAGAGAGAGAGAGAGAAGCAGGGTCCATGCAGGGAGCCCAATGCGGGACTCGATCCCGGGACTCGATCCCGGGACTCCAGGATCACGCCCTCGGCCAAAGGCAGGCACTAAACCGCTGGGCCACCGGGGCTGCCCTCTTCCTACCTTTTCAAATGGCTGTATAGTTTTCAATTGTGTAAATGTGTCACTGTTTATTCTTATCAGCCCTTGTCGCTGGATATTTAGGATATTTACAATATTTCGTTATTACAAATGCTTATTTGTAATGCTATCATAAACACTATTTATAATGCTCTGAAAAATAATGTTTATTTTTTAATTTAAATTCAATTAGCTAAAAAAATCAATTAGCTAATGTATAGTAATGCTATTACAAATAATGTTTACAAAGAAATGCTTACACATAATGAAATATTTGTGCATGTCTTTCTCCTATCTTGGAAGTGTATTTTCAGGTTAAATGCCTAGAATTAAAATTATAGGGTTAGAACATGAATGTATATATAGTTTTCTTATGTGTTGCCAAATTCACTTCATAGAGGTTGTAGCATTATTTTATTCCTGTCAGCAATGAATGGAGTGCCTGCTTCCTCATAGCCTAATCAACAGAGTACACTACATTTTTTTTTACCAAATTTTATTTTTTTACCCAGCTTATCAGTGAGAATTATATTTTTACTTTGCATTTATCTAATTTTGAGTGAAATTGAACATTTTTTTGAAATTGTTAAAGGTCATCCTAAAGTATCCAGCATCATCTGTCCTGGCCCAGATGAGAACTGTCTAGCTAACCCATAGAATCCTATAAAACAATAAATCTTGCTTTAAGCCACTAAGGTTTTTTGCTTATCTATTTTCTTAATAATTCATTTATTTGGGGCAGCCTGGGTGGCTCAAAGGTTTAGTGCCACCTTCAGCCTGTGGTGTGATGCTGGGGACCCGGGATCGAGTCCCATGTCGGGCGCCCTGCATGGAGCTTACTTCTCCCTCTGCCTGTCTCTCTCTCTCTCTCTCTCTCTCATGAGTAAATAAATAAAATCTTTAAGAAAAAAAAATTTTTTATTTGACAAAGAGAGCGAGAAAGTGGCAGAGGGAAAAGAAAGTTTTTTACTCACAAAATAAAATAAAATGTAAAATGGGAACCTGGCTGGTTCAGTCAGTACAGCATGTGACTCTTGCAAGTCGTGATCTTAGGGCTGTGAGTTCAAGCCCCATATTGGGCGTAAAGAATATGTTAAAATAAATAAAAATTTTTACTCTTGATTTCAAGTTTTCTTAGATTGTAATAAGAATGTTGTTTGTAATGTGTCTTTCTTAAACATAGGTTTTAAATTTTTTTTTAAGATTTTATTTATTTATTAATGAAAGAGAGAGAGAAGCAGAGACATAGGCAGAGGGAGAAGCAGGCTCCATGCAGGAAGCCTGATGTGGGACTCAATCCTGGGACCCAAAGATCACACAGTCGGCTGAAGGCAGACGCTGGACCATCCAGGTGTCCCTGTTTGTAATATACTTACTTCATGGTTTTTGTTGAGATTTTTTTTTTGACTATGTAACTAATTTCATAAATGCTTCATGTGCACTAAAGAATTGGGTATATTTCCTATTATTAGAGGGTAAAGTTTGATATATGCATTAAAGCTACCATATTTGTTATACTGTTTAGAACTCTTTTACATCGTTTGTTAAAATTGACGTGTTAGATTTAGAATCACGTATTATAGATTCATACAATTAGTGTGTTTCTATTTCTCCTTGTACTTTTTTTTTTCTTAAGTGAGCTTGTTTGTATTTATCTGGTATATCTTTGCCTATCCTGTTTCTTTTTTAGTCTCTGTATTTGTTTGTTTGTTTGTTTGAAGATTTTACTTACTTATTCATGAGAGACACAGAGAGGCAGAGACACAGGCCAAGAGAGTAGCAGGCTCCCTGCAAGAAGCCGGACTCGGGACTCCATCCTGGACCCCGGGATCACGCCCTGAGCCAAAGGCAGATGCTCAACCGCTGAGCCACCCAGGAGTCCAATCGTCTCTGTGTTTCACTTAATTTTAGGTATGTCTCTTAAGTAAAGCATAGGTTGACTTTTGTTTTGTCTCAAAATGTGAGTATCTTTTTCTTTTAATAGGTGAAACAAAGGGACGCCTGGGTGGCTCAGCAGTTGAGCCTCTGCCTTTGGTTCAGGTCATGATTCTGGAGTTTCAGCATCGAGTCCCATGTCAGGCTTTCCAGAGGGAGCCAGCTTCTCCCTCTGCCTATGTCTCTGCCTCTCTCTCTGTCTCTCATGAATAAATAAATAAAATATTTACCAAAAAATAGGTGAAACAAGTCCATTTATTTACTTATTTACTTATTTATTTATTTATTTATTTGGTTTAAAAAAATTACTTAAGTAATCTTTACATCCAACATGGGGCTCGAATTCACAATCCCAAGATCAAGAGTCAATGCTCTACCAATTAAGCCAGCCAGGTGCCCCAAAACAAGCCCATTTACATTTGTTGATATGACCTATGTATTTGATCTCCACTGAAATAATACAAAGTATATTTTGTAACCATAGATAGTGGAAATAGCCCATGGATCAAAAAGGAAGTCATAAGGGAAGTTAGAAATATTTTTAATTGACTGAAAATGAAAACATAACATATTGGAATTTGTGGGATCCAGAGAAATTTGAGAAACTGTCTTTTTCTAGAAAACAAGAAGTGTCTTGAATCACTTAGTACTTAGTGATTAGTCTTAGTACTCTAAGATTTCACTTTAAAAAAAGGAGCAATTAATATTGGAATTTGTGGGATCCAGAGAAATTTGAGAAACTGTCTTTTTCTAGAAAACAAGAAGTGTCTTGAATCACTTAGTACTTAGTGATTAGTCTTAGTACTCTAAGATTTCACTTTAAAAAAAAGGAGCAATTAAACTGAAAGTAAGCAGCTAGAAGGAAATAATAAAGGCAAGAACAGATACCAGTGAAATTGATAACAGAGAAACAATAAAGAAAACCAGTGAAGTCAAAAGATAGTTCTTTGAAAAGTTTGACAAATTAATATATTCAATTGATCAAAATAAATAAATAAAAGAGAGAGAAGATATTAACTGGCAATATTAAGAATGTAAGAGGGGACATAATATACTACATATATTTAAAAAATAAGGCAATATTATGACAAATTTATTTTCAAAAAAATTGAAAACAAAAACAAGATGGACAAATTCCTTGAAAGATACACACTAAAAAAAAAAAAAAAAAGAAAGAAAGATACACATTGCCAAAGATTGCCTGAATAGCCCATATCTATTTTAAAATTTGAATTTATAGATAAAAACTTTGCCATGAAGAAGACTCCAGTTCCAGAGGGCTTCACTGGTTAATTCAACCAAACATCTAAGAAAGTTACAATACTAATTCTGTATAAACTCTTTTTGAAAACAGAAGAGAGAGCACTTCCCAACTCATGAGGTCAGCATTACTGTGGTACCAAAACCAGAAAAAGATGTTATCTTAGTCCTTCTGGGCTGCTATAACAAAATACTACAGTCTGGGTAACTGATAGACAATAGAAATTTATTTCTCATAGTTCTGGAGGCTGAGAAATCCAAGATCCAAGCTCTAGCAGAATAAATGTCTGATGGAGGCCTGCTTTCTGGTTCATTGGTGGAAGAGACTGGGGATCTCTGTGGAGTCTCATTTTTGTAAGAGCACTAATCCCATTCATGAAGGTTCCACTTACATGACTTAAGTAGTTCCCACATCTCCTCATAGTATCACATTGAGCATTACATTTCAACATAGGAATTTTGAGAGGACACAAATATTCCATCTATAGCAAGAGATTAATAGGAAAGAAAGCTATAAATCAATATTTTTTAAAGATTCTTTATTTATTTATTCATGAGAGACACAGAGAGAGAGAGGGGCAGAGACACAGGCAGAGGGAAAAGCAGGCTTCATGCAGGGAGCCCAATGAGGGTGGGACTCAACCACAGTACCCCAGAATCACGCCCTGGGCTGAAGGCAGGTGCTAAACCACTGAGCCACCCAGGGATCCCAGCTATAAATCAATATTACTCATGAATATACTCATTAAAATCTTTAACAAAATATTAGCATATCAAATCCAACAATATGTAGGAAGTGTGATACATCAAAAGCAAGTGGGGTTTCTCCTAGAAATGCAAGGGTAAGTCAATATTTGAAAATCAAAAAAGAAAATCAATATAACTCACTCTCTTAACAGGCTAAAAAAACTACAAATAATCATCTCAATAAAAAGCAGAAAAAATTATTAAATTCCTCATCCATTTAAATTATAATTTAAACTGATAAATTATTGAACACTACATCTGAAAGTAATTATGCACTATGTGTTAGCTAACTGAATTTAAATTAAAAAAAGAAAAAAAGGAAAAATCTAGAGCTAATATCATGGTGAAAGATTAAGTGCTTTCTTTCTCAGATCAGAAATAAGGCAAAGATGTCTACTCTAATCACTTCTATTAAACATTGTATTGGAGGTGATAGCCAGGACAGTAAGGCAAGAAAAAAAAAAAGCATACAAACTGGAAAGGAAAAAAATAAAACTTCTTGCTTATAGACAATTTGGCTATCCATGAAAATCTCCCCCAAAACAAAACAAACTCAAAACCTAGAATAATTAGGAATTTTAGCAAGGTTGGAGGATATAAGATCAGTATAAAAAAGTTACTGTTTTTCTCCCTATGATCCAGGAATTGCACTACTGGCTATTTACCCAAAGAATACAAAAGCACTAATTCAAAGGGTTATATGCATCCTTATATTTACAGCAGTATTATTTACAATAGTCAAATTATAGAAGCAGCCCAAGGATCCATCAATAGATGAATGGATAAAGAAGATGTGATATAATAGACAATGGAATATTATTCAGCCATAAAAAATGAAATCTTGCAAAAAAAATCTTGCCATTTGCAACAACATGAATGAAATTAGAGTATAATGCTAAGTGAAATAAGTAAGTCAGAGAAAGACAAATACCATAGGATTTCACTCATATGTAGAATTTAAGAAACAAAACAAATGGGCAGCCCGGGTGGCTCAGTGGTTTAGCGCCACCTTCAGCCCAGGGCCTGATCCTGGAGATCCAGGATTGAGTCCCATGTCAGGCTCCCTGCATGGAGCCTGCTTCTCCCTCTGCCTGTGTCTCTGCCTCTCTCTCTGTCTCTCGTGAATAAATAAATAAAATCTTTTTAAAAATAAAAAAAAGAAACAAAACAAATGAGCAAAGGGAAAAAAGAAGGAGAGAGACGAACCAAGAAACAAGACTCTTAACTATAGAGAACAAACACCCCCACCACAGGGAAGGTGGGTGGGGCTTGGGTGACATAGGTGATGGGAATTAAGGAGTACACTTGTCATGATGAGCACTGGGTGATGTATGGAATTGTTGAATCACTATATTGCACACCTGAAACTAATATAACACTGTATGTTAATTCTACTGGAATTTAAAAAGTCACTATATTTCTGTATGCTAGCAATGAACCATTGTAATATGAAATTAAAAAAGCTTAAAAATGTGAAAAGTTTAGGAGCAAGTCTGACAAATTTTATGCAAGATCCATATAGAAAATGGAAAAATAGTAATGAAAGAAACTTCAAACCTGAATAAGTAGAGAGATATTCATGGTTAGAAGACTCAAATTATTGAGATGTCCGTTCTCTCCCAAATTGATTTATAGATTCAACATAATTCCAATCGTTTTTTAATATTTGATTTACTAATTCTAAAATTTAAAAATATACAGAAATCAAAGGATCTGGAATATCAAAATTAAATTTGAACAAATACAATTGGTTTGATTTCAAGACTTATAAAGCTATGGTAATCAAGGCAATGTTACATTTGTATAATGAAAGACATATAAATCAATGATACGGAACATAATTAGACTTACATATATATGGCCAATGGATTTTTCCACAAAGACATCAAGATAATCCAATGGTGTTTTTAAGAAAGAATCCTAGAATGACTGAATATACATACAAAAGGAAAAAAAAGCCTTCAACCCTTACCTCACACCATATATAAAAATTTATTTGAAATGGATCACATACCTGTAAATGTAAATCATAAAGCTATGAAGCTTCTAGGAAAAAAACTTTTTTTACCCTGGCTTAGGCAAAGATTTCTTGGATCACACAAAGCATGAAGAGGAAATTTTAAAAATTGATAAATTGTACTTCATTAAATTAAAAACTTCTCTTCAAAAGAGAAGACTAAATGATAAGACAAGCCACAGACTTTAGAGGCAATATTTAACACATACTTGATAAAAGTCTTGTATCCAGAATATACAAAGGACTTTCAAAACTCAGTAAGAAAATAAACAAGTGGGATCCCTGGGTGGCGCCGCGGTTTGGCGCCTGCCTTTGGCCCAGGGCGCGATCCTGGAGACTCCGGATCCAATCCCACGTCGGGCTCCCGGTGCATGGAGCCTGCTTCTCCCTCTGCCTGTGTCTCTGCCTCTCTCTCTCTCTCACTGTGTGCCTATCATAAATAAATAAAATTAAATTAAAAAAAAAAAAAAAGAAAGAAAATAAACAAGCAAGGGCACCTGGGTGGCTCAATGGTTGAGCATCTGCCTTTGGCTCATGTCGGACTCCCTGCAGGGAGCCTGCTTCTCCCTCTGCCTATATCTCTGCCTCTCTCTGTGTGTCTCTTGTGAATAAATGAATAAAATCTTAAAAAAGAACGGAAGGAAAACAAACAAAAAACCCCAATAAAGATGGGCAAAATGTTTGTACAGACAGTTCAACTTTTCCTTAAGCATGTTACTGTTTGCGGTGTGCAGCTTTAAAAAGGGGTTCTCTGTCAGTCTTCCTACTTCATCATTGTCTTAACCACTGTCTTTTAGCCTCTCTTTAAAACCAAAACTTTAGGGGCATCTGGGTGGCTCAGTTGGTTGAGTGTCTACCTTTGGCTCAGGTCATGATCCTGGGGTTCTGGGATGGAGCCCTGTGTCTGACTCCCTGCTCAGCAGGGGCCTGCTTCTCCCTCTTCTTCTGCCTGCCACTCCCCCTGCTTGTGCTCTCTCTCTCTCTCTCTGTCAAAAATAAATGAAGTCTTTTTTTTTTTTAAATGGTAAAACAAAAACTTGAGGTTGTCAGATGGTATGGGCTGAATTGTATCTCCCCCAAAAGACACTGAAGTCCTAACCTCCAGTACTTGTGAGTATTGTCTTATTTGGAAATGGTTTTAGGGATCCCTGGGTGGCGCAGCGGTTTGGCGCCTGCCTTTGGCCCAGGGCGCGATCCTGGAGACCTGGGATTGAATCCCACATCAGGCTCCCGGTGCATGGAGCCTGCTTCTCCCTCTGCCTATGTCTCTGCCTCTCTCTCTCTCTCTCTCTCTGTGACTATCATAAATAAATAAAAAATACCTTTAAAAAAAAAGGAAATGGTTTTAGCAGATGATCAAGGTATGATGAGGTTATTAGGGTAGGCCTTAATTCATTATGACAGGTGTTCTTATAAATACAGGGAAATTGGACACACATGGAGGAAAGACAATACCAGGACCCAAGAAGAACACCATCTACAAGCCATGGAATGTCTGGGGTTACCAGAAGCCAGGAGAACCAAATGGAATATATTCTTCCTCAGCCCTCAGAAGGAACCAACACGATTTCAGACTTCTACCCTTTAGAACTGTTGTTACACAAGGGGCACCTGGGTGACTCAGTTGGCTGAGTGACTTCGCTCAGGTCATGATCTCAGGGTCCTGGGATCGAGCCCCATATCAGGCTCTGCTTCTCCCTCTCCCTCTACCCTTCCCCTGCTTGAACTCTCTTTCTTTCAAATAAATAAATAAAATCTTAAAAAAAAAAAAAAAAAAGAACTGTGAGACAATACATTTCTCTTGCTTTAGCCACCCAGTTTGTGATACCTGTTATGGTGTCCCCAAGAAACTAACACATTAGAGGTCAGTGGATGCCCCCAGAGCAGTTGTTATCAGGACTCACTTTCCCCCACTTTTTGTCTCTGTAGATTACCCTTACTTTCTTCCAGTATACTCTGCATGCCAAAATGTTTGGTTTTTTAAAAAATATTTATTTATTTATTCATGAGAGACAGAGAGGCAGAGACACAGGCAGAGGGAGAAGCAGGCTCCATGCAGGGAGCCTGATGCAGGACTCAATCCCGGATCCCGGGATTAGGCCCTGAGCCAAAGGCAGATGCTCAACTACTAAGCCACCCAGGCGTCCCTCAAAATATGTTTTAAAAAATATTTTATCCAATTATTTGTTTTGTTTGGGGATTTTTTTTTTTAAAGAAAATCTAGTCTTCATTTTATTGTAAATGAAAGTCTGATTGACTCTTCTAGAGTAACTTTCTGAAGATGGGAGTTTGGTTTCTCTCAGGTATTTATTACTTGCCAAGTCCAATTTATTTTTTCTTTGTGCCTTCATTATGTCTAATATCTTATTATACTGTGTATATGGTGTTTTGTTTCAATAAGTTCCTAGTCACTCACTTCTGTATACTCAGCATATAGAAAAATACCTCACATATAATAGGTATTTAACAAGTGGTTATTAAAAGGAATATACTTGCATATTGGTCACATGTACAGATGTATATATAGCTGCTTGTAGCAATGATTTTAAGTCTTAATTCAAAGTTTTTATTCTTTTTTTTTTAAAGATTTTATTTATTTATTCATGAAAGACACACAGAGAGAGGCAGAGACACAGGCAGAGGGAGAAGCATCCCAGGACCCTGGGATCATGACCTGAGCCAAAGGCAGACACTTAACCACCGAGCTACCCAGGTGCCCCTCAAAGTTTTTATTCTTAATCCACAATATCTGTGTTACTCAAGGTTATGGTCACCTAAGAGGGATTTTCTTTTCTTTCTGATTAATCTAACTAAATATAAGTCTCAGGAAACATGTTGGTTTATGTCAAAACAAGTTTCCTGTATTAGACCACAAAATGACTTCTTAATAAATATTATTCTTTTGTTACAACGCCGTAACATAAATATAATTATATCCATTTTACAAATGTGAGAATAAGGATCAGAAAGGTTAAGTGCCTGTTCCAAGGTGAGATATATAGTGTTTTCCAGAGTTGGAACTAAAGTTTATTTGGCTCTGAAACCATTCACTCACTAGCCTACACTGACTACTTATTATGGATCCTGTTATGTAATGCTTAGGAAACTCCTAGGTATTTTTTTTATTCTCATTTGAATCAGAATATCATAGTCACTTATTTCAAAATAAATGAAGACACCTTTCAAAATACCTACTTATTTATGCTTTTAATAATGTATTTTATGTCCTTGCAGTTACTTTCTATTGTTCACCTGGTGTATTTGCTGATATAGACACCCTCAAAGAGTTCATGCTGGAAAAACAGCCAATGTTTTTGAGGTAGCTTTTCCTTTTTCTTCTCAATAAGGGAAGTTTTCCACTATAGGATATTTAAATCCATATCATAATTCTTCTAATAAGAATTTCCATAATAAAACTGCTTTTTGTGTGTGCGCTTACTTAGACTTTGCATGCTTTCTAGTTGTTATGTGTATGCCATGTGTAAACTTTACCCAAATATTTTTTAAGTTCCTTAAGGTCAAGAATGGATTTCCTGTTACTTTGTATTCTCCACTAATGATAATTGCCATTTATTAAAGGCTTACTAAGTACCAGGAGATTTACACACATTTCATTTATTATTTATAATAACATGACAAATTAAGTATTATTACCCCCATTTTACAGATGTGGGAAACCTCTGATATAATTTGTCCCAAGGTTGTAAATCTAGTAAGTGACTATAGTGATGAGTACTTAATATGTGGTTGTTGAATTGACTGATATGTGGTAATTCTCCTCAAAGATCTTTCCATCTGGCCATAATGAAGTTAAAGAAGACATGGGTTTGTATCTGTATGCTATAAATTACTAGCCTGTGATTATGGGGGAGTTACTCAGTCCATATCTGAGTAACTGATTTGTAAAATTCAAGAATAAAGCTCAATCCATGAGAAGGGTTATGAATATACAGATACAAAATAACAAATATTGGTTTATTAACTTGCTTGATTTTGTTCCTTTTCTCTCTCCTTTTACTGAAATGTAAACTTAATTAGTATATGTATAAATTAAGAAGTTCCAAAAAGAAAAGACATTTATTAAAGTATCCTCTATTTTCTTTGTATATATACACTTTAATGGACTACTAAAGGATGACAAAAAATCAATTCAGTACTTTTTATATGCTAACATATTCATAACTACATTGAAAATCTTCAGAGAACCATCCCAGATCAATTACTATCATACTTTCTAAGGAGGGAGCCACTTGTATCTTAGAATGTTCATATCTTTTATAAATATTTAGGATTTTATTCCCTATAATATTGAATAAGAAGGCAGTAATCTTTTAATCTAATGAAAAGGGATTTAAATAGTCTTTCTTACATTCTTTTCCCCAAATAAACAAGATTTTGGGGTGAGAATTTTTCTCTTGGTTGGTTTAATATCACTGTTGTTCTATCATTTGAATTTTATGTCTGAATTTTATGTCTTGATCTAATTTCTCTTCAGTCTATTGTGTTGCTGAATAAAGAAATCTCACAATGGCCATCCACAGTTCTATTGGTTAAATTCTACATATTTAAACTTAAAACAATGATATAAAATATTACTTTGCTTTAGAAATGTCAAAATTTCTCATTGATCCTAAATACAATGTCTTTTTTTGTAGAATACAAAATGTGCTACTAAAAATTCCCATATCTTCATCCTAATAACTCAAAAAGGATATTTTCCTTAGATAGTACTGATCTTTAAGATTCTTTTACATTGATAAGCCACAACATTTACTTGCTGATCTTAGGGTATGGTGCGTGATATTTCAATACGATCTGATGAACTAAAAGGTACTTTGGAGTACTTTGTGGAAATTTAAAAATTTCTAATTTTAGAATATTAATAAGTTTGTGTTGTGTATTTTATAGATACTAGCCATATATTTGAAGAACTGTGCATTTTAAATATTTAAAACAAGCCTTTTTTAAGAAATCGAAAACAGTCATTTATCTTCAGCTGATGTTATTATGTACAGTTACTTCTCTTTTATGTTGCTACATCAATATTTTCCCTGTGACATCGGCGATGTCCTTCTGGATGCCAAAAATATATATCTTCCTCTAAGTGCCTTTGAATAAAGTTCCTTGTTTTCGGTAAGTACATTGTATATTTAAACAATTATAGACAATGTATACCAGTCTCAGAGCCATTTTGATCACTCCTAAGCAAATTAGCCAGCATTAAATTCAGTGCTCTTGCCCATGTGGCCCTACTCAGGCTTCTCTAGTCCAGATGTCCAATGGTATCCACTCTCCCTTTCAGAAAGGTGCTGAACTTGCTCTTTTGGGACAGAATACGTATCTGTTGTATTTAAGTAAAACATACATACGTCATTTAAAATTTTGACCATAAATAGTAAGTGGTTATTTCCTAACTATAGGTTTTAAAAGCATTAAGCAAGTGAATTGGTAGAAAACTACATTGGAAATTGTTAAATTATCCATATCAAGATTAACTTGTTTATATTTCCCACGGTGGTATAATGAAAAAAAAATTTTGATCTTGTTTGCCCTGGTTTTGAATTTTTGGGCAGCTATCTTTTCAGTGATCTTGTTTCGTCCTTGCTTTTGGATTAGTTAGCAAATTGCCCATCATGTAACTGAAATTAAATTAACCTACAGTCATAGCTATCTAAAACATTTTAAATATTCTTTCTTCCTCTTGTCACTATCACAATTCCATTTCTATTATTTCAAATTGATTATATGAATTGTGGATGTTAAGTCACTTTCATATATATTTGCCTCATGACAAGAATTTGAAAAAATAACCTAGGTAGAACTAGGACCTGCCTCAGTATTTTCAGTTCTCTGATTTTAATTTATATCTTTCCCTGGACCATTAATGAAAATTATTTCACCTATATCTAAAAAATTATCAGCTTACATTTCTATAGATCATGATTTTACATCTTAAAATGGTAACATGAAATGAATTGACAGTATTTGTTCAAAATATCTATTTGCTCAGTAGTGAACTTTAGTAAGGAATATCTAAACATGCACGCATGTACATAAAAATACCCATTTAGGACAGGACTACAAAGTATTATTTTGAATACCTGCATGATAACAACTATATGCTTTTAGATAAACATAGAAAACTCTGGTCCATGTGCCCAGTGCAACATTTAACTGTAAAATAATGATCACTATAATTAACATATACAATTTACCAGTACAAATAATTTACTTTAAAAAGCCACATTAGATTTGATATCATAGTCCTCTCTTTTTATTTTTCTAGAAGTATCAACATTTTAACTTTCTATTAGTTAAAACAATTGGTCTTATCTTAATATGGCAAATTAAAATATATTATTTTTTGAAGACCAGAAATTTAAGACTTTCTAGATCTTGATCCTGCACTAAAAGTCTTAGCATATGTCAAAATATTAGATAGGTTTTAAGATTCCGGCAAATTTGTATTCAAAACATAAATACACACTTGCTACAACCTAATGTCCACACTTTTCCATTTAACTTTAAGTAAAATACAGATTGAGTGCTTTTTCACTTATAGGCCTGTGATAAATTTAAATTAATTGGAATAACAATTACTTTTTAGCATCACAATATATGATTGTTAAAGTTGAAGTAACGTTTGTGAATAGGAAAATAGATGGCTGAGAAAACAGGAATAGGAAGAAATGGAAACCTCTTTCTACATGCTATTTTTGTTCATCACCTAAAATGTGGAGGCAAAGAAGCACAAAATCAAATAAAAAAAAAGAAAAAAAAAAGAAAAAAGAGGCGGTCAGCCAAAAATATAGGTGATTATGTAGTGAAGTTTTTTTTTTTAAAGGTGCTCCTATGTTCTAATTATATTTTACTTAGCCATGGAAAAGAGACTCTGGAACAATTACTTCTGTATCTAATGATAATTCTTATATATTATTATCTTTGACAGTTAAAAATCATACCAGAATACATACTATTACTTGAGTACTGAGATAGGAAATACTGTACTATTAATCATCATCAAATGTTGCTCACTTCAATAATTTGATCCCACCTATTCTCCTAGTACATGAAGTTTTACGATTTCATCTTGAATCATCCCTACACCTTAATAACTGATTTGCAAATTAGCTATCCCAAGACTTTCAACTGTTAAGATTCAATCATATCTTTTTTAGGCTTTAACATAAGAAGAAGTGCATGTTCCTTTTAAAATGGCCTGTATAGGTTTGGTCTAAAGTTTCTGGACTAGCACAATGTACATCAGAACACTGCTGCATCATTGAGGACAGTCCCTTTTTAGTAGGAATATCTGAAGGAGAAAACTATGGAACAAGTACTATTTGGGCCCAAATGGCTTTTACAACAGTTCCAGGATGTAAGACAAGGAGCTACTGTTACATTAGCTGTACACAGAATAGCCAAATTATAGAATAATTATTCTTAAAGACCAGTAAGTTATTTTTTACTTTAACTTTTTAAACTCAGGGCAGACTTCTTTACCAACAAGTTGTGCACATTGTACATTTAGAAGAAACAAGGGAGTAGATTGTGTTTTAATATGGTTGTGATAATTTGTTGCATTTCCAAATTAAAAGTTTAACATTACAAGATGTCAGTTTTGCTTTATAGTGAACTTTCACTATATATAACTAATCTGAAAAACTAAGGCATATAACTAAAATAAAATTAGTCAGCATTATATTGCTTTATATGGTCAAGATGAAGGATCTATTTTTTTTTTCCTAAGTAACTAGTGTACTGATTAAATATAAAGAGGAGCAGAAGCTAGGTCTCCAAACATGTCCGTGGTACTTTTTAGTTTTTCACCTATCAATTCCAGAAACTGTCCCATTATTTTCATGTTAAAAGATAATTAATATCACTTTAATTATGCCAATTAAATGCGTTTGAGGTCCAGGAAAACCATTTCTTCTTGCACAGTATTGGTTATATGTAGGATTTCTTCTTAATATACAAAAGAAATGAGGGGTAGTTTGGATAAGGATTGGTAGTTTTTTTACTTCCTCCGCAAAAAAGCTGATATTTCTGGCCGACTGGGTTTTTGGGGGGAGGGTGGTGAGAGAAGAGAAAAAGGCAGTACATAGAATCATACAACAGGCCTACACTAAAATTCTTTCTTGACCAATGAGGATGGGGGCTTGGAGAAGGAGAGGGGAGGTGGATTAACTGAAGTGTAATAATGTCAGTGTAGTTTAAAAAAAAAAAAAAAAGTGCAAACTCTTTTCCTGACTCCTGTCCCCCTCCTTGTATGTGCTGGTACCTCTGGACCGTTCAGAAGCCATTTTAGAACTCAGGAAGCAAACTCTGCGAGTTCCACTTGTGCTTTTGCAGGTGCTGTGGTGGCAAGGATAACCTTTGCTCACTTGTCGGGTGTGTTACCCTGCTGTTATTTAATGTCTTGGGGAATTAGAAGACAGTACCGAAAAATCCCAAGCTCACATCCTAACACCTGAAGCTTGCACACTGCTTCTGCAGCAGATGGCACATCTCGCTGGAACCTTAATTTACCAAGTCAACATCCAGATCTGGAGAGTTTTTATTCTTGGAGACACCGCTGTAGATCCCCACTGGCTCTCCGGATCTATTCCGGGTGAAAACAAAACAAGAAGCCCCCTCGGAGGTGGTTTGCACGCGCGGCCCCACCCAAAGCGCCGGCGGGCCTGCGCCCGGCCCCGCGAGCCCAGGGTCTTTCCGAAAGAGCGTGCGTCCTGAGCCCCGGGCGACCCGGAGTCCAGGCGGGGAGGGCAGCGCCGGCGGCAATGCCCGCGGCGGCTGGGCCCGGGCAGCCCGAGGTGCGCTGGTCCTCCCGCTCCTCCGCCGGGCGCGGGGCCGCGGGGCGCAGGGCGCGCTGGCACCGGCGGGGCGCGGGCGCGGGCGGGGGCGGGGGCGGGGGCGCGGGCGGGCGGGGGGCGGCGGCGCGCGGGTCCCCGCCAGCTCACCTCCGCCGCCAGCGAGCCGCTCCCCGCCCCGCGGCACCCGCTCCGCCGTCGCCCGCCGGCCCCGGGCTCGGCGCAGGTCGCGGGGACCCTCCGGCGCGAGGGCCGCCGCCTCCGCGGGGACGGTGCCCGAGGCCGGGCCCGAAGGACCCCGGCCGCCCCCGCAGCCCCGCAGCCCCGCAGCCCCGCGGCCCGCTCCCCGCCCCCCGCCGCCCGGCGCGGCCGCGCTCGCACTCACCCCAGGGCGGCTCCAAGGTTACCCGCGGGGTGGGGGCTGGGGCGGGCTCCGGCCGCCGGCCTCCTCGCCGCTCCCGTGGCCGCGGCCCTGCCGACGCTCCCGGGCGGCCGCGGGGGCGAGCCCCGAGGCAGAGGAGGCTCCCGAGCGCGGGGAGGGAGGCCGAGCTGCGGAGGCACACAGGCGCCCGGGCTGGGGGGCGGCCTCCCTTGGCTCCGGGTGCCCGGGGCGCCGGGTCAGGCGGGGTCGCGGCGACAGGGCGCCGGGCTCGGGCCGCGCAGCGGGGGCCGTGCAGCGGGGGCCGTGCAGCGGGGGCCGTGCGGCCGGGGCCGTGCAGCCGGGGCCGTGCGGCCGGGCCGGGGGCTGCCGTCTGCTCCGCCGCGCGCGAGCTGCCCCGGGCCCGAGGGGGGGGGTAGAGAGCAGCGGGTGGCCGGACCTGCCGAGGGAACGAGCTAAATAAAAGGAGACTGTTATTTAAGGCGCGGAAATTTGAAATATTTGGACAGGAAGAGAAAAGAAAAGAAACCTTAGCGAGGGAGGGAAAAGAAAAAAAACACACACCCGCGACGCGAGCTAACGGTCCTGAGGCTCCCCCACCCCCACGCCGGGCTCCTCCGCGCGCCCGGAGCGAGCGCCAGGCTCGGGCTTCCTGGCTGCGCGGCCCGAGCTGCCGTTGGAGCCCGAGAACTTCGAAGGGAGAAGGGATGTCCTCGCAGCCCCTGCATGGACGGCGCGGGTTAGCTTGGCAATGGGAAGAGGTTCGCCCCGGGTCTCAGGCTGCGAGATTTCTCCAGCCTCTCCCAGTAGGTCTCTCCGTGGATCTTTTTTTTTTTTTTTAACTGCCCTGTAAAATCACAACAGTCTGGAGATGGCAGGGTCGGGACTCCCCCCCCCCTCCCCAGAGCCTTAGGATGATGGGCGCTGAGGGCAGGTCAGGAGGGGTGCGGGCACGACCTCCCCTCGCTGCAGCACCGTGACCTTGCAGCGCGTCTGGACTCCTACTTCTACCCCCGACAAAAGCCGAAAGCACCTTTTTTGGGAACTGAGATTTCGAAACCAGTCTTAGGCTACGGATTCCACAACGTTCGTTTGATCAACATGATTAGGAACATTTATAATATTACCAATTGAATTGCTTTCCTGGGCTAGAATTATTTTATCTATTGATTAGTGACCCAGTGAGGTGTGTGTGTGTGTGGGGGAGCTCATCACCTCATTGAGATTGTGTAATGTTTAGCAGAAAACTATTGACTCACTACCGAAATATGGTAAAATGGGGCTTGCTCAATGGCTCAAGGACCAGAAAGGGGCCTGAGGTGCGGTTAGTGTCCCCCGCCTCCCCCAGGTATAAGCTTGAATGCAATTTACTGGGCAAAGGCTGAGCCCGAGTTGCCAGAGGTGTATGCGGACCCAGTGGAGAACTGAATTTGAGAGCGCATCCCTACTTCAGCATCCCTCATCCTTCCTACAGCGTAGTCTCCTGGGGTTCTGAGCGCTCGGTCTGTGGGCGCTGCCGCTCCGCTCTGCATCTGAATTAAGTTCAGACCCTCCGCAACCTCAGCTCCTTGCCAATTAGATTCCATTAAACTCGCAGCACCTTTTCTTCCACCCTATACATTTCGGCATATGCAAAGTCTTGCTGAATATTGTCGAGGTTTTTGAGAGATTGAATAATGGTTTTTCATATTTCCTAGAGGGGACCACATAACTCATTTCTAAAATACTTAGATTAGTAAAGCTATTTCCTGCAAAGAACCAGAGAAATATGCCGATATTTTAATGCTTAGCAAATTTTAGGCAAATGGAGAGCTCCCGACTCCCCTTACTGTACTCCCAACCACTTAAGAACAAAGTACTCCTCTCTAGCTTTATAGACACCCTATGCCTTTATATTTGAAATTTCTAAAAAGTAATTTTAATGCTGAAACTTGGATACTGAAGAGTTCATTAAACTCCACTTTAAATTCAGAAACGTCCATCTTTACAGTTGCAACTCGCCGCAGAAGGGTTCTTTTTATTTTTCAGTAAAAGGCTTGTGTTTAGAAAGCATTCAGCTTTCCAAAGGACTGTATTTTGTGTACTGATTCTGGTTTTAAGATCCAAACAATACTTTTTCCTTAAAAATATCCCAATTTCTACTTCTTTCTAAATTTTAAAATGAAATATTTTAAATTTAATTTTATGAAGCTGTCAATTTATTCAGTAATTTGTGGTTAGAGGTGGTGGAAGTTGAAGTCTTATTGCACTTAAGGAGGTGAACTTTAGTGCTGAATAAAAAGAATAAAACTTTTTTTCCCTATATTCTTTTATATTCTTAAGGAAAACAAATTATTGGAAACCACTTGCCTGCGACCATTTCAATCCTTGTTAGGGCAGGCATCAGAACCATATCCGTCAATAAACCTTGAAGTATTTTGTTCTTTTTGGAGCCAGGGCAGGGAGCTTATAAAGCAGGAGGGAGCTTTCACATAAAACATCTTTGTTTCATGTCGGAGATGATGAATAAAGTATTTATAAATTTATAAATGGCAACTGCATTGAACTGTTTTGGTGAAGATCTGTAAAGTTAAATAGCAGATGCTGGACAATTCTCTTGGAAATTTGATATTTCTATTTCAAATTGTTTTTATTTTTAGCTAAATGTATTCTTAACAAGATTTTTATAAGACCTTACTAAAAAGTTTCCTGGAAATCAAGTACCATGTATAGGAGTGGCCTATTTACTTATTGTAAAAGTTTCTATATTTGTTATACTGCAGTTAAGACCCTTACATGTAAGGGTCATAATTAGTTATGACCCTTATATGTAATTTACATTTTTTTCCTTGCTGTACTTTGTATCCCCTAAAAATCTGTATTTACATTATATCTCAAGACTAAACATTTTGTAATTTTATGTTTCTGACATGCAGAGAGAAAAAAATGTGATAGTATATTTATGGTATAATTTGGGAAATGTATTACTTAACCAATTGTTTCACTTTGTGATTAAAAAAAGAACAATTAGTGGGAAGCACTTTTAAGGTGGCATTTTCTTTTAAAAGTGACCTTTAGAGCTAACATATATTTGTTTTCAGATCCCTACTTCTGAAGCCTGTTTTTCAACTATTTAACTTAACCTTGAGAAAAGGGGAAGACTGAGCATTAGGAAAAATTCACATTTAAATCATTTTAGTTCTTCAAAAAATGTCCTTATTTTGTTGTAATACAGAATTACAGGGCACCAAGTAAAATCTTTGGATGGAGGCATGAGGAAAGAATGAATAATCAATAGAATATGTTTAGTTTTTCACTTCATCTACTTTCTCTAACGTCGAGACTTAAACATTGTCATCTTTTTGTACACTTCTTAGCAAGTGGCAACCTATGTGGGAGTAATAGAGTGGAAATCACAGAAAAACACTGTCCTGTTTTTAAAAAAGTGTTTTAATTAGGCAAAAGAAACATCAGGACAAATCATTTTTAAAACAAAGTCTCTAAGTTGGGTTTTGAGACTGGCAAAGGGAGAAGCAAGGAAAAAGTCAAGGCGAGATAACATATTCAGGAGAAAGCCAAAGCTATTTGCAATTACATGTTAGAACTCAAGATTTTGCAGGTGAAAAAGATGTTGCTTAAATATATTCATAAACCTGTAGTAAGATTTCCACTTTGCAGTATGAGAAGATTTAACTAGCTGCTTAAAATATGACAAAACTGGATTTTAACAAGTGATAGTAAAATAGGACAGCCAACCAATTAATGACAAAATAGAAGGCAGTGTGGGAGAGCCCTCCCCACATTCATTGCAAACTCGAAGCTCCCTCTGCCTGGTTTCCCTCCATCAGGCTAACGACCTCGTTCCTCCGGTAGAGCCTGGCCAAGTCACAGGCGGTGTCCCCCTTATGATTCCGATGCCCCACTTTGCTGGCCGTGTGCTTCACGAGGAACTCCACCACAGGGAGGTGGCCTTCTTTGGCAGCCAAGTGCAAGGGCAGGTTCCCTTCATTATCCTCGATGTTAACATCAGCTTGGAACTCCAGCAAAGTCTGTAAAGTGTCCAGGAAACCTGCTCTGGCTGCATCGTGAATGACAGCGAAACCAGTTCGGTCTTTCAAATCGGGATTAGCACCTCTAAGTAGTAGTCTCCTGGCAATCTCTGGATTTCCAAGTTTCATAACCTAGGAAAGAAGAGAAAACGGGAGAATCCTTCAAGTGCTCCTACAAGAATATTTTAAAATATCCTTCTCTACTATTTATATAACTCTATTTTTGGAGAAGCAGTGCTTGGGGAAGACCCACCTGGTAGGGTTTGAAGGGCTCAATTGCAGGAAAGGAAGTACCAGTAGGTGAAAGTAGAAGACAACCTCTAAAAATTGAGCTTTTATGATGGACTATCTTAAAAATAGGCCCAAAGGAGGATAAGCTAGTACAGCTTGTAGAAAACTCACCAGCAACTCAGTTCCCTATCTCCCATGAGGAGTTGTGTAATTTCATGAAATTATTAAAATAAAAGAATTGGGATTTGAAAGTCTCTTGTTTGATTGCTTATGCCCATAAAACATAAAACCTGGGTTATTAATTCTGAAATATCAAATGTAGATAAAATTTATTTTCTAAATAGCTACTGAAAAAGAAATAAGGAGAGTGAGTTTCTTTATATCCCCAAAGAACTGTTTCCACACATCAGACTCCATCACCTAATATAAAAATGATCTATTAAAATACTAGACCTGATATTTTCTTAAATTATTAATTTTCACAAGTTCTCTCCAAATATATATAGCTCAAACTTCCAAGTGTTTTTAAAAATATTTTTTCTTTGCAAGTTATTTCATATTGGCTACCAGGTGTGTTCTGTGCTTAGAATCCTTCACCCGAATTTTAAAATGTTACTGATTGTTAAGGTGTTTAATAATCAGTGGTGTTCTACGTTGCTTATGATACTGATTTATCTAAAGCTAAGTTATCTAAAGCTAAGTCCTGTCATGTATTAGACAGGAGATGATTGCATTGCAACCATTCTTGAAAAGAATGAAACAGTTTTCCAACTATATTACTCACTGTTTCTTGAAGTTCTAACTAGCTTCCTGATTTTTAAGTGAGCAAACAAAGAGAAAAGAAGATATTTAATGTGAATTATGAGACTCACAACTTTGTCTTGTGGATTGAGTGCATTTAATACTCAACTGGTGATGCCATCTTATTTCCTTTTGCAGTTATTATCAGGCATTTACAAATAGCTATTTGTAAACCGCCAACATTTTAAAAGTCAGAATGTGGTATTAAAATTTGCTATCAACATACAAATAATTCACACGAGAAAGACTTATCTACTGTTGTTTGAACATATTTCATCCTAATAGGGTCTCTGTTAGGCTCTCATAATTATAAAATGTCTTGTAGAGCAGCATGCGATTATATAATACATATAATTTAGTCGTGAAAAAAAATGTAGTCTCATTAACATCCCAGAAAATAGTTCAGCATTTTAACTGGTTTCAATTATATTTAGGTATATTCATAATAACCTAAATTTATAATAAACAGATTACATAGTAGACACTCAAATGTTTGTGAAATCAAATATAATCCACTGAAAAATACCTACAAAGTTGATCTGTCGCTTTAAATTGTTTATTTAAAAAATAATCACAAATTAAGTAATAAAATATATTTAGAATGAATAATATTTTATGAATGCAAACTATATAGATGGCCAAGGTATTAAGCTTCCCTGTTGATAAAACCCTGCTGACCTAGCCCTGCCTTTGGAGCAATGGTAAAAATGATACATAATTTATTTTTTGAGAATTTCAATAAAATATACTTATTAGTTAAAAACGAATACAATCTAATTTTTGCCACAACTATCTCTAAAGATTTAGTCACATTTAAAGATCTGGACCGGGAAAAATAAGGGACAGACACCTTGGATCTTTGTAGAGCAAATGTGCGATTAAGGCCTTTCACATTATCCTGATTGAAAAGCTTACACTAGGAAGGGGGGAAAAGCTTTTGCAACCAGGTTAAATGAACATAATTATAGAAGAAAATTCGCCTTTCACAGAAAATAATAGTAATACTGGAATTTGTTTTGAAAGAAAGTTCTTTCTTGAGTTATGACACAACTTCAGAGTCAGGATTATACATACTGAAAATAAGCTTTGAGACTCCTGTTTGTGTATGTTTCATTATATAAATTAGGGTTAAGCCACAATAAACGGGTGTTAGTATATTGATAAGTGTGCTTAATACAAATAAGATTGCAAAGTTGTATTAAAAATATCAAAACTTTTTGTCAGTCTTCCTGTTCATCAAAAGTCCTGTAAGATCTTATTCTGAACATGGGTTAAATTGCTCATTCTTAGTCAAATTTATATAATCTTTGGATTTTCAATAGGAAACTTTTCAATATATCAAATTTGTAGCATTGTTATCATCATCAAAGCTATTAAAAACTACTAGGTGGACAAAGAAAAAAATTCCTTATCCCATAGAATCTACGTGAAATAACAAGATTAAATAATTTAGTATTTATGCATAAATTTTCTTAATACTGAAATTTTTGCAAGGCCGGTATGTTCTGATTTAAAAATGTACAGACTGAACTTCGTCTGTTAATAGTGTATCTCCTGCTACTTTTAAGTCTAATTCTTGTAAGTAAAACAAAGCATTCTAAAACCTTCTCCCCAATGAATTTTCAAAAACAGCTTCAAGTGTTGCATTTCCGAATAAGAACGGTTTATAAGAACACTATTAGAACTTTGATAAAGCAACTATTTGAGACTACCTTGCCATTTTTCTGTTTCTAAGCCTTTCAACTAAGTTACATGATAATTAACATTCAGAGGAAAAAAATTATCAGGTACAATACTTGGCAGCTGGACATGTTTCATTTCTTGCTTGTAAATCTAATTACTGAAAATTAGAACATACCACTGCATGACCGCAGAGACAAAAATACTACAAACTGAGCTCTGATTAGAAAATTCAACTTTTTATTCCTCCTCAATCCCGAACGGGTGGATGGTATTGCATTAACTGTGAAATGTACATCCTGTCCCCGTGCCCAGGCCACCCATTCCAAACGAGGAAAGGTCGTTTGTCAAAACTTGAAGCATTTGAAGGAAAAACACCCTCGCCAGGAGTCAAGAAAATTAACGTTAAAGCCAATTATTGGAGCAAAGCACGGAAACCACTAATAGCAGAGTATTTACTTCAAATAATAACTATAATAATGTGTTTACAGAGCTGTCTTAAAACACACACACACACACACACAGACACACACACACACACACACACCTCGGCGCTGCTTAGACTACTTTTAAATCCCCACCGTCACAAAAACATTCCAAAAATTAAGACCAAACCTGGAACCCATCTGATATCGAGGATGTCATTGAATTTGACGAGTTTGTTCAAAGTACGTCATTTTTGGGGACTTGGATCCACTTAAAGATATAAAATATGGCAACCAAGTAGGCTTTAAAAACAGTGAAATTCTGTACCCCTGAAAGCTTAAAAGCCGTTATTCCAGAAACCCGGGTCACGCAGGCAACATTGTTGACCTGTTTTCCCCACCTCTCTGGATACCAACCTGCAGCGCAGTCCTTCCAAATCCATTTTGTGCATTGACGTTTACATTATTTTGCAACAAACTAGTAAGTTGCTCTAGGTCCCCCCTGGCAGCTGCAGACGCCAACTCGTTCCCCCAAGGCTCGGCCATTCTTTAGGGTCCTGACGATCGGGAAAAGATGAATTAGTTGTTTTTCTTTTTCCCCTTTCCTTTTGCTCCTAACCAGGCTGCATGATGGCATCGGAGACTGACAGAAGGACTGGGATGGTTAATCTGGAGTAGAGCTTGGTAGTAAATACTAGTAAGATCTGCCTGCCAAAAGCCCGCCCCTCGGTTCACACGTGATTATTCAGCAAAACTGAGCCATTGGAGAGGGGCTCCGCTCCTCGCTCTTTAGCTTAACCCCTGTGAAGAATTCTGGTGACTCAACAGAAAGACACACAGACGTCTATACATTCCCGGCAAATTGCTCTGGACGTAAAATGCAGGCAGAGCTGTCACGTATCTACATACAGGTCTCCGCGAGCCCTGCGTGCGGGGACCTCGGCGGCTAGACCAGGGCGTAGAGCGCCGCGGCAGGAGGGGTTCGGGGGAGAGGAGGCATTAACCCACCCGTGCTCACGGCGGTGGCTGGAGCCGCGCGAGCCAGAACCGCGGGGGCAGGTCCTCGCAGGGCCCGGTCTCCATCCGTGTGCCGAAGGGTCGTGCTGCGCCCGCGGCGGGGAGGGCGCCCCCGGCGGGGAGGTCGGCGCGGAGGCAGACGCCGCTGGCAGTTCGTGGCCCTCAAGCTCTGGGTCCCAACGCTCCTGTGTGGCCTCGGCTGCTCCGGGGAGCCCCGACTCGCTCCGGGCGGCCCCGCCGGCTAACGCCGCGCGGGAGGGCTCCGCGGCCCGCCTGCCGCGCCGCCGCAGCCCCGCCGAGCCTCCCGGGCCGCGGGCGCCGGGCTGCGAGCGCGCCTCCGAGGACGGCCGGGCGCGCGGCGGGCCCCGGGCAGGTCGCTCATGCCGGCCCCCGCGGGTCCCGGGACCCCCGGCGGCGCGAGGAAGGGGGCGCGGGGCGGCCGTGCGGGCCCCGTCTACGCGGCCCGGGCTGCTGGGGCGGCGCGCCGCTGGCTTCCCGCCTACGACCGAGCCGGTCCAGGCTTCCCACCGCAGCCTCTCCTCGAACCGCCGCCGCCGGCTCTTCCTTCCTTTCGCGGGTTTCGGGGGGCCTCCGGAGGTCGGGAGCGGCCGGGGAAGCGCAGGCCAAGGTCCGGGGACCGGGGGCCGCCGCAACGCCCGAGAGCAGCGGGTCCTGCTGGCCCGTCGGCGACAGCCCCGCGGCTCCGGCCCCGCCGCCGCCCCGCCGCCCTCCGGCCGCCCACGGCCTGTGCCCCCGGCCCGTGCCCCCGGCCCGTGCCGCCGACGGGGCGCGGCCGCCAGCGAACTGTGCCCGCGGCCGAGCCGGGCACCGTTGCTCCCTCCGCAGCCGCAGCGCTCCCGCTGACAGTTTCTTTTGTAGCTGGTCCCCCAGATCGCCGGGCCCCGCTCTCTTCACCCCTGCAGACAACTTGCGCGTTGTCCTCTTTTCAGCTCTTTTCCTTCCCACCCGCCTTGGCTTCTTTTTTCGCTCAAACAATTGCTGCTTCTGTTGCCGCTGCGGAGACGGTGCCGGTTTCTTCTCTCTTTTTTCCGACCTCATCAGCTTTTTTTGAAAAGAAAAAAATTGAGCGCTTTTTGAGTTGAAAAACCCGCCCCCATTTTAACGGCAGAGTTTTAAGGAGGCTCGGCCGAGTTGCAGCGCCGCGGGAGCGGGAAGGCCGGGCGCCGCCCACGCCCCGCCCCCTGCCCGGGAGGCGCTCGCGCTCGCGGCCCGCTGGCCCCGCCCCCGCCCGCGCCCGCGCCCGCGCCCTTCCTCCCGCTGCCCCGCTCCCCGCCGCCTGCCCGTGCCCTTCCTCCCGCCCTGGAGCTCCCCGCCCCGCTCCCCGCTCCCGCGCTCCGCTCCCCGCTCCCCCCGCCCCGCTCCCCGCCCCGTTCCCCCCCGCCTGCCCCGCTGGAGCGGCGTTCTGCCCCGCCGAGCCGGGCTTGGCCTTCCTGAGGCCGGCTGGCGGGATGCAGTCGGCGACTCGAGACCTTGGACTCCCGGAGCCCGGCGGGGGCGGGCGGGGAGAGGGAGCTGGTTTAGGACGCGGGCTGCGGGGAGCCGCAGGGCCTCCGAGGCTCGGCGGGTTGCTGGGAGGCGGGGAGCGAGCTGGCGCGAACCAAGTTTTCCCCGGGCCTGGCGGGCCGGCCGGCTCGCCTCCGCGCTCCCCCGCCAGGCTCTCGGAGTCCGGGCGGCCGGGCCTACGGCTGCCGCCTCCTCCTCTGGGGCGCGCCCTGCCTCGACTCCCGGGCCTCGGCCTCGCACCTGCCAGATGAACGCCCGGGGCCGCGGTGGGCAGAGGCGGCCGCGGGGGCGGAGGACGCCCGGGCTGACAGCGGGGACCGTGCTCAGAAAAAGCAAAGGTCTTTAATACACTGGTTTTTACGGACACTGAAGGCTTAGTATAGGGAAGAAATCATGACGAACTCTGAAGTCTTAATGTTCCAAGGGCGAGAAACTCAACTATTCAATTTCTTCGGGGAAAGGAAGAAAAGTAATGAACTCTAAAGCTAAATTTACAATGACTCTTGGGAAGCTTTTCTAACAAGGCCATTTCTTTCTTGCCAAAGTTCTCTCTTTTTCTACTCAGACGGGGGCTGGTGTTTTGAGGGAAGGGGAAGGCGTCTGAAAGTAAAGGAGTAGAGTCTCTTCCCCTACAGTTTATGTCAGTCCTTGGAGACACCAGTTGTCTGCATTCTTAACCTCCTCTTTTAGCTATGTAAGATTAGTTAAAGGTTTCTATATTTTTGGCTCTTAACAATATCCAGCACGGTTACATGATGGATGCACCCAGTGGTCAAAATGAAACCAAGCAAAAAATGACAAGTGGTCTAATTAGAGCGGGCCTCTAGTAAGCATATCCTCCAGAGACGTCTGTAACCAGCCCCTTAAAGTATAATGGGAGTATTAGCAACAAAACACCAGAAACATCTGGATAGTCAACTAGCAACAGATTGGCTAATAGGTAGAGGGAGAGTTGAAACTGGGAGGAATCTGCCAGTGTTTTCTTTAACAGAATTGTTGAGGAAAAAAATAACTAGAGCTCTTTTCTTAGGTAACTAAACTTGAATTGTGAATCAAGTGTGAGCTACAACACCAGAAATTAACTCCTTTTATTTCTTACATGTATTTAGACATTTCAAACTTATAAAGAGTTGCTTTGTGGCATTTATTTTGTGTGTGTGTGTGTGTGTGTGTGTCTGTTTGCTGAGAGAAGATATTGTAATGAGGAAGAATCTTAAATTATACTCATTATGTATAAATACGTATGTGTTATAATTTTTGTGAAGTACTCTTTTGCTGAATAACTGAGTGATTAAATTTTGTGGTACTTTAAGACGCACATAGAGCTGGATTAAGATTTTTGGAGGTCCTAAACACTGAAAAGAGTTTGATGTCCCATCACCTCACCTAATATGTAAATAAAAACAAAGACAAAAAGTAAGAGTAAGTAAAGAAGTCCAAAAAATTTCTGATTTTTCTCCGTGATGACTACTTCAGTGCTTTTGCTGAAATATTAAATTTAAAAATTTTTAGGAAGTCTTTTTGGTTTTTTATTCTGGCTTTGCTGGTGCCCTAAACCACCTAAAGCATATGCTTAATCTGCTTGTTGTATAAAGCACAACTGGCAGCACAGAGGTTCCAGTCTTAGTTCAGAGAGCATAAGCAATCACTATACAGTACTTCCAATGAAAATCTAATATTTATTGATAGTTCACTGAAGTATATTCAAAGGTGAGTATCTCTGCCTTTACTAATTTTACATTCTAATATGGTATAAGAAAGATCCACAGTTAGGCATCTATTATATTATATTGAAAGTAGTGGTTTCTCTTTTAGTATAATAATGACCTGTCTTTCAAACATCAGAAAAGAGGCTTCATATTAAATATGGCCATAGAAAATTTCTCCCCAGCAGTTCATACTCATTTTAAAGTGCTTATAGAAATGTAATTTATCAGGTTATTTTGTGCTTTTCTTCATTGACTCACTTACGCAGTTTCTGAATGATTAACTTATGGAAATGTATATGTGGTATCTATAATTTCCTTGCTAGTATAAAAGTCTTCCTTTTTGTTGTGTTTATAGATCCCACAGAGGTGGAAAACAGACTACTACCCTCAAGGACCTTCCTATCATTTCATAATTGTGACTCTGGCATTTTATTTCTGAGTTTCAGTAGGCTTTTTTATGTAAGTCATTTTGTAATTAAATAAATAAATGCTCAGTAAGCAACTCAAAAGCTTAAACATAATAGAAACAATAGATATTTGTATATTGTTTCATGGTTTTAACACATGAAGCACACATTATTTAATCTCACAACAACCCTGAGCTAAATGTGGTAATTATCCCCATTTTTTAGGTGAAGTAATTGAGGCTTGTAGAGATTGTGTCTTAAAGCCAATAAGTATTGGATTTAGGATTTGGACTCAGATCTTGGGGCCCCAAATCTTATGCCTTTCCCATTAGTTAAGAGTCCATGATCAGACACTAGACTCCTAAAGAAATTAAATCATTACATGAAATATATTTTTGATTATTCAAGTGTAGTAGCATTACTCTTCTCATGAATTATATTAGAAGTGAGTAATATTGTTAAAAAGCTTTAAAAATAAAAAATAAATAAAAAGCTTGATTAACTTAACCAAAGGATTAAGGTTGATACTACCATAAGTTATGTTGATATCATGTGCCCTGGTAATATGTGATGAGGGCACATCACTTCTGTGGTATGATTCCTCCCAAATCCATAAACAGGATAATTCTGACAAAATTTTAGACCAACCCAAATTGAGGGATGTTCTATAAAGTTCCTGACCACTACTCTTCAAAAGTGAAGATCAAGGAACTGTCACAGATTAGAAGAGGCTAAGCAAACATGATGACTATACATAATGAGGTATTCTGGATTGGACCCTGAAACAGAAAAAAGACATTGATGTAAAAATGTAATTAGAGTCAGGGTGCCTGGATGGTGCAGTCCGTTAAACATCTGACTCTTGGTTTTGGCTCAGGTCATGACCTCAGGGTTCTGGAATGGTGCCCGTTGTTGGTCTCCATGCTCAATGTGGAGTCTGCTTGAGGTTCTCTTCTCCCTTTGCCTGGTTCCCCCCTCCCCCCTCTCTAAAATTAATAAAATTTAAAAATGCAAATAGAGTCTCTAGAATTTGATTAATAGTATAAAACCAATGTTAATTTTAGTTTTGATAGCTGTACCATTGTTATGTAAGATGGTAACATTAGAGGAAACTGGATAAAAGGTAAATAAATATAAATCTAAAATTAGTCAAATGAAAATTCAGCAAAATAACTTTATCACATATATTTGAGAGAAAGATGAAAAAGTTCTTTTCCAAACAGTAATGGTAAGGTCAAAGAACATGGAGATTCTAGGAAAAAACCTATCTTTGAATTAGGCTGCTCTGTGAGTTAATGCAGGAATTTATTTAAATTATTTTCCTTTGCTCATGCCTATGTACAGAGAATCTATACATTTTTATTCTCTCAGTTTGTAACACTGAAGTTGTTTGTAAGAAGAGAATTCTGGGGAAATGAAAACTGAACTTTTTAAATTCAATATTTATTTTTCTTTCAGTTTGTTCTCCGCAGTGGACAATCACTCTGGATGTTGGGTACCCAACCATGGATAGTTAGGTCATGGGGAAGAATCAGTCTCTTCAGTAAATGTACAAACTTTGCAACATGGAGGGTGAATTGCAGAAATGCAACAGGGTAAGTAGAAAGAGCACTAGTTTTGACCTAGCCTTAAATACTAGGTCTGTCCACTTTGTAGCATGACTTTGGGCAAATTCTTAACTTCTCAGAGCAGTTTTTTATTCTCTACAATAGTTGTAAGAATGAAATAAGATGAGTAAAATACCTGTATCTACTAGACATCCAAAAATTAATAAATTCAAAAGTATTGGTTGTTATTATATACCTAATACTTTGCTATATATGAACCATAGTGAATATAAAAACACACTGAATGAAGTGGCTTATAATCTCAAGGAGTTTTTAACCCTTGGGAAGAGATTAAAACATGACTAGATGAAACTATTAGGGAAAAAAACCTTACAGAATTCCCCGGAACATTAAACTGTGTTGTAAAGACAGTAAAAGCAGTGATTAGAAGGGAGAAGAATCCTTTGCTTGTTTTATGAAAGCAGTGGCCTTGAGAAAAGCCTTTAGGAATTGGTACACAGAGTAGTAGCAACTAATATTTTTGGAGAGCTTTAAGGTTTCCGAAGAGTTTTCACAAGTATTTTAATCATGATGTTCACATTACTCTATGAGATGAGTTTTATAAGCCCCATCTTGGAGATAAAGAAAATGAGACTCAGGGGCAGAATTAGAACTGAAGCCTTGTAATGCTATGAAATTTCTATGTTCATTTTGTAAAAATATTTTATTTTCCAAGCATTTCATAATTATTTTCTCATCACCTGAAACAGCCATGTCAGAAGATGAAATCAGAGATACTACCTGACCCATGCAAGTTCCCCCAGCTAATTAGTTGGAAAAGCAGTACTGGGACCTGTGTACCTGAATGTGTATTCTTTCCATCTTTCTACATTATCACATTGTCTTAATTTCCAGATGGTGAGGAGGGAGGGAGAAAGGGACCAGTATTCCATTTGAACTGGTTCTGTGGCACACACACATAATCACAGAGAAGACCCTCAACTTTTCAGGGCTGCATTAATCCTGGCCATGTAACTAGAGACTATCATTCACCCAGCTTGTGCTGAGAATGACATATATGAATGGGGAAACTGAATCACCACACCTTAAATTGCTGGTAAAATGTGTTTTACCTCGTGATTCACATTTGTGCTCTATTTTGGAATCACTTCCCATGAGATGGCAATTAAAATAGACATTTCGATTCATGTGATTATGGAGGGTTCTATTCCTTATCTAGCTAATTCTGGTCTAAATACAGATTATTGAGTGAGAGTTGTAGGCCAGTCTATTTTCATTTAAGAAAACACAGGATGAACCTGGATCTTTAGAACATCATAGCGCTCTTGTCTTCAGGGAACACAATGATCTAGGCCTTATTGTATATGGCGATTTACTAGCATCTACTTTACAGTACAAAATCACAATCTTACTTCACACTTCCAGGGGTTAATGCACCTCCCAAAGCACATCAAAACTCTGTTACAGTCCAGAGATGGTGTCTTCCCCAAAGTTAAATATATCCACTGCCACTTTTCCTCCAGTGAGGATGACTGTTACAAACTGTCATGCTTCATTACAGTCTTTGACTATTTTTTTTATTTTTATTTTTTGTCTTTGACTCTTCTTGTCTCAAGGCCTGTCAACCTCTGACCATAAATTGAAACTTTTAGTAATTGGCATCTTAATATAATTTCTTCGCTTACAGAAGTATTTTCAATTGGTTATATTCAAAGCTGGATTCAAGTTTTCCCCATTTGCAAGATGCTGCCTTAGGTCTAAAAAATGATTGTTATGCTGCAGGAATAGAAAAGTCTTATAACTAACAAAAAAAAAAGTGCTCATCTTCTTCTTGGGGTCGACAGTCTCACTTTTCGCAGCCTCCACGCCCCCCCGCGTCCATCTTGGGAGGCTGGTTACCTCTGCGTTACCGAGTCTGGGGGCGCGCGCGTCAGGGGGCTTGGGCCGGGGCGTGACAGTGTGTAAGCAGGTTTGGGTCGTGGGGTTGAGTCTAAAAGCCTGTCTACGAAGTTGTATTTTGGAGAAAATGTTCATTTATGAGACGCTGTCTGTAAAACGGGTCGTTTGTGGGGCTCGATGTGTACGTAACCGCGGAAGGCTCAGAGGCCGATCCCCGCCCCGGCCACGAGGCGGCTTTTGCTTAATTCCAAACCGGAATAACCTGTTGCGGGACTTGAAGCTCCCGCAGTTGTTGGTCGGCCTCCCGCCAGCGGCGCGCAGATCCCCCAGGCAGTCGCGCGCCCGGCGCTTGACAGGAAGGCAGTCACGTGGCAGCCGCAAAGCGGCGCTTTGCGACCTCGATGACAGGCAAAATGTGCGACAGCCTCGGCGCCGGCCAACCAGGGGCGGAGGCGGCGGCCAGGGAGGAAGCGGAGGAGGCGGAGGCGGCCGAGGGGTTCGCCCGCCTGCTCGTTCGCCTGGTTTCCCCGCCCCCGCCGGTCTCGCCGCAGCTGAGGGGAGCCGGGTGCGCGCTGTCGTAACCTGCCCTCATCCTGGCCGGCGACGGGAAGACCGGACCCCCATCCCGACCAAGCTCCCTGACAGGGCGGCTGCGGCGCGGGCTCCGCGGGGCGCAGGCGGGCGGCCCGGGCGCCTGAAGGTTACCGAGTGCATGAGCGCCTAGCCTCCCGCGCTGCCCCGCCCGCCGGCCCGGCGGCCCTCCCGCCGGCTCGCCCGCCAGCCCCTCGGCGCCCGGCGGCGGCGGCGGCGGCGGCGACGGCCGCAGGAGGCGCCGTTTCCCTCCCAGGTGCGCGCTTCGCTCCCGGAGCCGCGGAACTCGGCGGCCGCCATGGCGTCCAACATGGACCGGGAGATGATCCTGGCGGATTTTCAGGTGAAGTACACGGCCTGTTCCTCTCCCACCTCCAGCCTCGTGGGCTCCCGGTGCCAGAAGGGTAGTCTCTCCTCAGGGGTTGTCAGAGCGTGGCGGTGGTGTGTGGTTTGGGCGTTTTTATTCGGTACGTGGCGTGTGTGTGTGTGTGTGTGTGTGTGTGTGTGTGTAGCCATCGGGAGCGTGCGGCTCATCTGCTGGGTGGGGTGTGTGTACAGTGTGTCATGAACGGATTTGCAGGACCAGGGGGCGTTAGGATACTTGGTTTGCTGTATGTGTGTGGGCTGTGTAGTGTTCCCTGTATTATGTGAAGAAGAGGTGGAATTTGGGGGTGTTAAGTGTGAGGCTTGTAAGTGTGGGGTTCTGGGGGTCGGAGTTTTGGGTTGCTCCCTGAGGAGAGCGCTGTGCGGAGAGTGTGTTGTGGGTGTGGCGTATTGTATTAAGAGGTGAGTAAAAAGGAACGAGGGGGAGGCGGTGGTGGAGGTAGGGGCTTTTTCAAGGAGGAGTGAACATTGTAGACTTTGCCTATTGGAATCTTTGGAGGATATGAAGATAAAGAGGAGGCCAATACGCTGTATGTACCAAAGTATCCTTGCGGTGAATTCATAGCTTAATAAATTACATATTTGCGGATTCCCTTTCCCTACAGATGTGAATTGCTTGGTTGGTGTCCCAACCGCAGGAATAATTTGAAGGATAAGCCAAGGTTATTCTTTTATTTAGCCCAAATGTAGTTACACTAATATATGAGCATCTTAAGAAGGCTCGTTGAAGATGGAGGTGGACCCCGTCATGAAAGACTTGAAGTTAGAACTAATATCCCATGAACTCCATCTTTGCCTTCTGATGTTTGATGAGGAAAATGTAGTGAGATATTTTTAACCATTCATTTTGGCGTTAACTTAGAAGCTACTGTTATGTATAGGCAGACTTTTCTCTAACACGGTCATTACTGCACATGGTCTAACACTAGCATAGTACGGGATAGTTTTTCTTTTTCTTTTTTCTTTTTTTTTTTTTTTTTTACGGGATAGTTTTTCTTATTGAGATTTTGTTGGGCTGCTCTTCTTCTTTCTCTTATTTTCCTTATTTTGTGACTTACTATTATGGTGGTCATTTCTGGAGTTTTCTCTTTATTTTACTCAGGAGTGATATCTGATGTGTTGGGAATATTGTTATATCTGCGTTTGATTATACCATAACTTCCAAACTCAGACAGAGGTGTTCTGAAGATAAAAGTTGACCACAAGATTTTGGCGTTTTCTAAGATTGCTCTGAGATTTTATTTTGCTTAAGTCTTTTATTCCCTTTTTCCTTTTTTTCAGTCTCTAGTCTTTTAGCTAATATGGAATGTGGTCGTATGAAAAAAGCACTATCTTTCTAGGAGTATTTTATCCTGTTACAAAATTGCTTTATAGAAAGGGCTTTAGACAACAATAAGTGTAGTTTATCTCACTAAAAGCTTTAAGGTAATTATAACTTTATTTTGATTTCACCAGTTTTTTTAATGTCCTGTAACAAGTTGTAGCTACTTGTTTTCTTATTATTTGTGATAATATGCTTACTGTGAACTTCTATATTGGCCAAGGACAGGAAATTTAGGATTCTTGTACTCAGAGACAAAGTAAGATTTTCTGACAAGCATTTGGGATATTATTTTGATCACATTAATACATTCTGTTTTTCTGTTCACACCAATGGCACTGATGTGAACAGTTGTTTACAAAACAAGGAAAAGCTATGGCATTCTCAATGTTTGCCAAATGGTGAAAGTTTATTTCATATTGTCAAATAGGTAAGAACACTAATAGAAAGTTATTTACAAACTATGCACATATATATGTATATATATAAAATATTTTATTTATTTATTCATGAGAGAATCAGAGAGTCAGAGACATAGGCAGAGGGAGAAGCAGGCTCCATGTAGAAAACCTGATGTGGGACTTGATCCCGGGACTCCAGGATCACGCCCTGGGCCAAAGCTACCTTTGGTAGACCCTCAGCCGCTGAGCCACCCAGGCGTCCCTAAACTATGCACATATTAAGTGCATTAGCCTTTTGTGTTTTTAGGAACCTTGTGTTCCTCTCAAATGATGATTCCAGATCAGTTTGCTTAGTGGACTTATTTTAGAATCAATTATTCTTCCTACTTTTAAGATTATGTAAACTTTTTGTAGGATTAATTTTTTAAGAATTAGTATTTATCCAGTTATCAGAAACTAGATAATTTTAAAGATTGCAGTTCAAGTTTTTTTCAATATTTATTTATTTATTTATTTATTTATTTATTTATTTATTTATGATAGGCAGAGAGAGAGAGAGAGAGAGAGAGAGAGGCAGAGACACAGGAGGTGGGAGAAGCAGGCTCCATGCCGGGAGCCCGATGTGGGACTCGATCCCGGGACTCCAGGATTGGGCCCTGGGCCAAAAGTAGGCTAAACTGCTGAGCCACCCAGGGATCCCTACAGTTCAAGTTTTATATTGTGGATACTTGGATGATACTGCTTTCTTCTGTAACTGTGCAAATCAGTTTCTCTCCAAAAGTGAACACATGACTGTGAAATTAATAATAATTTCGAGAATTCAGTGCCACCTTTTTTGAAAGGGATATGATTTTTTAAAAAGTTATTTAAATTCCAATTAGTTAACATACAGTATCATATTAGTTTCAGGTGTATAATGTAGTGATTCAATACTTCATGCAATACCTGGTGCTCATCACAAGTGTACTCCTAAATCCGCATCACCCATTTAACCCATCCTCTCACCTACTTCCCCCTGACAGTCATCAGTCCATTCTCTATAGTTCAGTGTCTGCTTGTTGGCTGTCCCTCTTTCGTTCCTTTATTGAGAAAGGGACATTATTTTTAAATATCAGATTTTATTTATTTATTTTTTTTAAAGATTTTTTATTTTTATTTTTATTTTTTTTAATTTATTTATGATAGTCACAGAGAGAGAGAGAGAGGCAGAGACACAGGCAGAGGGAGAGCAGGCTCCATGCACCGGGAGCCTGACGTGGGATTCGATCCCGGGTCTCCAGGATCGCGCCCTGGGCCAAAGGCAGGCGCCAAACCGCTGCGCCACCCAGGGATCCCTAAATATCAGATTTTAAAAATAAGTTTCAGATTTTGATTGTTGCTAGATAATAGGTTCTTATAAATACAGTCCCTAAATACGGACAAACTTTTTTTTTTTTTTTTTTTAAGATTTATTTAAGAGAGAGAGTGTGAGTGCGAATGCATGTGGGGAGGGGAGAGGCAGGGGGAGAGAGAGAGAGAAGCAGATTCCTCACTGAACACGGAGCTGAGCTGGAGCTGGGGCTTGATCTCACCACCCTGTTACCATGACCTGAGCAGGAATCAAAAGCCCCATACTCAACCAACTGAGTGATCCAGGAGCCCCAGAAAAACTTTTGAGAAAGATTTTTGTATTTCAACTCAATGAAGAAAGGACTTCTGTTGAAACTGATCAGTGAAGGAGTAGTTAACAATTGTAATTTAAAGGACAGCCCCTGTGGTTCAGTGGTTTAGTGCCACCTTCAGCCCTGGGCGTGATCCTGGAGGTCTGATATTGAGTCCCAAGTTGGGCTCCCGGCGTGGAGCCTGCTTCTCCCTCTGCCTATGCCTCTGCTCTCTCTCTATGTCTTTCATGAGTAAATAAATAAAATCTTAAAAAAAAATTACCTGGTTTCTTATAACTGTATAAGTAATGGATGGAAAATTACACCTCCATCCATGACTTAATAAGACAGGTTTGGGATTTTATACATCAGTGAACTCATTACAAAGCAAATGTATTATAGATTGTCCTCTTAGGGCACCTGGTGGCTCAGTGGTTGAGCATTGTGCCCTTGGCTCAGGTCATGATCCAGGAGTCCTAGGATCGAGTCCCGCATCAGGCTCCACACGGGGAGCTTGCTTCTCCCTCTGTCTGTGTCTCTTCTTCTCTCTGTGTGTCTCTCATGAATAAATATATAAAATCGTTAAACAGACAAACAAACAAAAAAACCCCAAATTGTCCTCTTAAAGATTTCTCCCTCAAATAATAACAGCTTTTAATTAAAAATTTTTAAAAAGATTTTATTTATTTGAGAGAGAATGAATTGAGAGAGAGAGAGTGAGCACACAAGCAGGTAGATGGAGAGGGAGAAGCAGACACCCCTGCTGAGCAGGGAGCCTGAGGTGGGGCTGGGTCCCAGGATCCCAGGATCACAACTTGAGCTGAAGGCAGATACTTAAACTGACCGAGCCACCTGGGCACCCCCAATTAAATTTTTAAAAAAATTGTGGTGAAATACTCATAGCATAAAATTTGCCATCTTAACTTTTTTTTTTTTTTTTTTTTTTGCCATTTTTAAGTGTCCAGTTCAGTGGTATCAAGTATATCCACATTGTTGTGCAATCATCACCACTCTATCTCCAGAACACTTTTTATCTTGCAAAACTGAAACTTTAACCATTAAACAATAACTTCCCATTTTCCCCTGCTCTCCAACACCTGGCAACCACCAAATTGTTTTCTATGAATGTGAATATTCTAGGTACCTCATTTAAGGGTAATCGGGCAGTATTTATCCTTTTGTGACTGGTTTGTTTTACTTAGCATGATGTCTCCCAACAGTTATCCATGTTGTAGTATGTGTCAGAATTCCGTTTCATTTTAAAAGGCTGATATACAGTATATGTATACAGTAGCCCCCAATATGTATGATTTTGCTTTCCATGGTTTCAGTTACCCTTGGTCAACTCTGGTCCAGAGGTAGATGATCTATCTTCCTGATGTATAATCAGAAGGTCAGTAGTAGCCTAATACTTCATCACAATGCCTGGGTCATTCATCTCACTTTCTCAACATGTAGGCATTTTATCATCTCACATCACCAAAGAAGGGTGAGTACAATAAAAGTTTTGAGAGACCACATTTATATAACTTTTATTGCAGTATATAGTATTGTTAAAATTACTCTATTTTATCATAGTTACTGTTAATCTCACAATAATGGATTTATAAATTAAACTTTATTATAGATACGTATGCATAGGAAAAAGCGTAGTGTACATAGGGTTTGGTACTGTCCTTGGTTTCATGCATCTCTTGGTGGTCTTGGGACATAACTTCCAGATAATGGGGGACTGCTGAACCACATTTTGTGTACCCATTCATCTGTCAATGGACAATTTTTTCCGTGTTTTGAATATTATGAGTCATTAATGCCGTTATGAACATGGATGTACAATTATTTGAATCCCTGCTTTTAATTCTTTTAGGTATATATCCAGAAGTTGATTTACTGGATCATATAGGTTTTTTTTTTCTTTTTAAAATTTTATTTATTTATTCATGAGAGACACACAGAGGGAGGCAGAGACATAGGCAGAGGGAGAAACAGGCTCCTCACAGGGAACCTGATGTGGGACTCGGTCCCGGACCCTGGGATCATACCCTGAGTCAAAGGTAGACATCCAACTGCTGAGCCACCCAGGCGTCCCAATCATATGGTATTCTTTGTGGAACTTCCAGCCATACTGTTACCCATAGTGGCTCACCACCAAAAGTTTGAATGAAGAGAATGACAGCATCATGTTTATTTAAAAAAAAAATTAACGGTTTATTTATTTACTTCTTTATTAATGAAAGACACACACACAAACACACACACAGAGAGAGAGAGAGAGAGAGAGAGAGAGAGAGGTAGAGACAGAAGCAGAGGGAGAAGCAGGCAGGAAGCCTGATGGAGGACTCCATCCCGCCACCACAGGATCATGCCCTGAACTGAAGGCAGACGCTCAACCGCTGAGCCACCCAGGTGCCCTTGACAGCATCATGTTTAATGAATTATTTGTAAATTCACCTCTGGGCACATGAGTTTATAATTTGGAATAGTTTAACAAAAATCAGTTTTAGGGACGCCTGGGTGGCTCAGCAGTTTAGTGCCTGCCTTCGGCTCAGGACGTGATGCTGGAGTGCTGGGATCAAGCCCCACATTGGACTCTCTACATGGAGCCCACTTCTCCCTCTGCCTCTCTCTATCTCTGTGTCTCTCATGAGTAGATAAATAAAATCTTAAAAAAAAAAATCAGTTTTAAATGTAAATAGTGTTAGCATCGTATGTTACTGGTAAAGGAATGAATAGAGTAGTACACCTACAGTTCTGGCTGGTCAGAGCCAGGAGGGGGTGTAAAGGAATTTCCTGAGTTTAAAAAACAGGCAGGCATTGATGAATCAGGACAGTTTCTTTCTTTCTTTTGTTTTTTTCGTCCTTAATGTCTTTTTTATAACAAAGAGATGCATTCAGGTGAGCGTTCCAAATCTTGTCCTTTTTGTAATTGTAGAATTCTTTGCCCCCCCTTTTTTTTTTTTTAAGGTTGAGGTGTAGAGCAAAAGTCATTTGATGAAACAAACTTTTAAGGTATATTTGGTTTGCTTAAGATGTGAAAATAGCTATCCAAATGGAGTTGTAGCTGCTATCAAATGATTTCAGTTATAGTAGTTATTTTGGATACATATGAACAGAAAGTGAATATTGCCCTTAACCTTTTTTTCCCCCTTAACCTTGTAATCAATGAATGCTAATTTCTTTTTCCTTTAAGATACATTTTTTTTTAAATTTTAAAGATTTTATTCATTCATTCATGAGACAGAGACAGAGAGAGAGAGAGAGAGAGAGAGAGAGGCAGAGACACAGGCAGAGGGAGAAGCAGGCTCCATGCAGGGAGCCTGACGTGGGACTCCATCCCAGGTCTCCAGGATCACGCCCTGGGCCAAAGGTGGTGCTAAACTGCTGAGCCACCTGGGCTGCCCCGATACATTTTTATAATACATTTTTTCTTTGGGAACAAAAAAGGGTGCTATAGCTGTTTAGGTTAGCTCACATGTTGGTGTCATATCTTTTTCTATTTACATTTCTCTGTTATTGCAGTTATTGTATAATATAGAAATATAATAGCTTTACTCAAATCAAGGGAAAAAAGGCACAACTTTCACAGGTAGTAATATATATATATATATACACACACACACACACACACACACATTTTAAGCAACAAAACCTTATCTGCCTTCCTAAAATAATATTTTTTCTCAACCTAGTTCTAGTGGTCACAGAGTGAGTCTCCTCTAATTTGGCTTTGATTTTGATGTTACTTTCAGTTATGTTTCCTGGATGACACAGTTGTGCCTTTGTTTTCTTCTTCTGGTCTTTCAAGCTAATAATACCTTTACTGCCTAAATTGCTTTATGCATTTTCATATATTGGATTATCAGTATGGGACTTTTAAGTTTTCTTTTGCCTATCACCTTCTCTTGGAAGCATGGACTCTTCCATGACACTACCAGTAAGTCACTTGAAAGTAGTTTCTGCTCCTTCATAACATTTCTTCCTTTTTTTTTTTTTAAGATTTTATTTATTTACTCTTAAGAGACACAGAGGCAGAGGTAGAAGCAGGTTCCACGCAGGGAGCCTGACGCGGGACTCAATCCCTGGTCTCCAGAATCACGCCCTGGGCCAAAGGCGGTGCCAAACCACTGAGCCACCTGGGCTACCCACATTTCTTCCTTCTAATTGAAGTTGTGAATCTTTTTCTTTTTTAGTTTGACATGAAGAGGTATCTTCTACAAAAGATGCCAGGCTGTACAAGTAGAAATGATATTGATCCACATGGCTAGGTGTCCTTTTTGGTGTGTCATGGCTTAGGGACCAAACTAAATATCCATGGAACATCGTATTTATTTCCTGGGAGGTTATCTTAAGTCAGAGATTGAGTACTGTGGCAGAAAATAGTCTTGTCTTTGTCCTTTCTTTCCTTTCTCCACTTTCATTAGAGGGATGAGGCATTTTGTGTACTGTTTGGATTGTTAGTCATTGGGAAAATAAGGTTTTGGTATGTAGAATAAAGTTTAGTATGGAGTGATTGAGAGCATGGACTTTTAGGTCAGATTGCTTGGATTTAAACCACAGCACTGCCACTCACACATCTTGTGATCTTTGACTACTCATTTCATACCTCTGCCTCAGTTTCCTGATATGAAAAATGAGTTAATGCGTATAAAGTGATTAGAACAGTTGTCTGAGGGCAGCCTGGGTGGCTCAGTGGTTTAGTGCTGCCTTCGGCCCAGGGTGTGATCCTGGAGACCCGGGATAAAGTCCCACGTCGGGCTCCCTGCATGGGGCCTGCTTCTCCCTCTGCCTGTGTCTCTGCCTCTCTCTCTCTCTCTCTCTCTGTCTCTCTCATGAACAAATAAAATCTTAAAAAAACATAGAACAGTTGTCTGAGATACAGTTCAATAAACTTTAGTTATTTTCATTTTATTAAAATATTTATGTATGTATGTATGTATGTATGTATGTATGTCAGAGTGAGAGAGCACAAGTAGGGGGAGTGACAGAGGAAGTGGCAGAGAGAGGCAGGTCCCTGGGATCATGACCAGATGCTTAACCAACTGAGCCCTAGTTATTCTCATTTTTGATAATTTTAATGTATACTTGTTCTGCAGGGGACTTCAGAAATCATCTGTTTCCAGCTTCTCAGTTTTCCTTTTGTGGAAGTTGAGACCAGAAAAAGGAAGTGACTTGTCCAAGTTTCTGGGTTGGTTTGAAACAAAGATTATATCTAGGTACATATATGAGTGTTTATTTTCTAGCTTAATGTGTCAGATGGCTTGTATTTCTAGAGGAAAACAAGACTCACCATTCAGAAATTTCCCCAAATGATAAAATTTATATACAAAATGAATTAACAGTACCTGGCATATAGCAGACATGCCAGAAGGGAGAGTGGGCCTGGCACTTTGTTTCTAGACTAGCATTCATTCCAGTCTAGTGCTGTGCTTCTAAGTTTACAGATGGTCAGAAGCCAGGGAATGAAGAGCGTGGTTGGGTTGATGCCTGTTGTTTGCCAGACTAGGTTTATAGACTCTGTAGATAAGGGGTCAGGAAACTATAGTCTGTAAGCTGGCTACCTGTTTTTATACATGAGGATTTATGGGAATATAGTGATAGCTATTCATTTTCATTTATCTATTGTCTGTGGCGGCTTTTTTGCTACACTGACAGAGATGAGTAGTTGAGACAGAGACTTTATGTTGCACAGGCCTAAAATACTTCCTGTCTGGGCCTTTACCATAAAGTTATTTCAGAAACACCCCCCCACCCCCCACCAAACAAATACTTTTCTTTCCAGGTTTCAGTAATTACAAAGTGCTAGAGCATTTGAATGCTTCACAAGTAATGTTACATGGTTGTACACCTCCATAGGAGGCAGTTGTTAAAATATTTCCCTTAGGCAGACTAGAGCTCTAGTTTTTTGCTTTTTTTTTTTGTTTTGGTTTGGTTCTGGTTCTCCGAGCAAGTCTTTTATCCTTTCTGGTTTGAGTTATTTAGTCTGAAATGGAGATTTGTCTAGAGTCATATATACCTGAAAACAGGGCAGGACTAGATCAGGTATTCATATAGAATCTGGACAATCACATGGCAGCAGTAGGGGGTTGAGGACATTCAGTTATAATTTAGGTAATACATCTGGATCAGGAATTAGCAAACTATATCCTGAGGGCCAAATTACCACCTGGTTTTGTCAGTGAAGTCTTATTAGAAGACAGTCGTGCATACTTATTTACATGTTGTCTCTGGCCACTTTTGCCCTCAATAGCAAAGTTGAGTAGTTAGTTGATTGCATGGCCTGCAAAGCCTAAAATATTAACCTGCCCCTTACAGGAAAGCTTGCTGATTCTTGGTCTAGATTAGTGGTGGTCAACTGTAGGTAGTATCTGTTCCCCAGGGGACATTAGGCAATGTCTAGAGACATTTTTGGCTGTCACAACTGGGAGAGTGCTACTGGCATTTAGTGGGTAGATGCCAGGAATGCTGCTAAACATTCTGCACAAGACATCCCTTCACAATGAAGAATTATCCATCGTAAGATGTCCAGTAGTGCTGAAAAACCCTGATCTGAGTTACTGGTTCTCAAGCTTTAATTTGTTTGTTTTTGAAAGATTTTATTTATTAGACAGAGAGAGAGAGAGAGAGAGAGCATAAGCAGTGAGAGTGGGAAAGGGGGAGTCAGGTTCCCCACTGAGCAGGGAGCCCGATGCAGGGCTTGATCCCAGGACCCCAGGATCATGACCTGAGCCGAAGGCAGACACTTAACCACGTAAGCTGACCCTCAAACTTTAATCTGTTAATAACCTGGAAGGCTTGTTAAACCATAGATTGCTGGACCCCACCCCAAGTTTGTTTGTTTTTTTTTTATCCCAAGTTTCTGATTGAATGTATTCTATAGGTGGGGTCTGAAACTTTGCATTGCTCTGGAACTCCAGGATTATGTTGCTGCTGATCCAAGATCTGCAAATGGGAACAACTGATCTAGATGACTTTAGAAGTTAAATCCATTTCTATGATTTTTAAAAATTTTGTGATCTGTTTCATTTTTATAACTTAGGAACGTTGCGTATTTTATTTTATTTTATTTTATTTTATTTTATTTTATTTTATTTTATTTTATTTTATTTTATTTTATTTTTTTAGACTTTTAAAGAATTTATTTATTAGAGACACAGAGAGAGAGAGAGAGAGAGGAGAGAGACAGGCAGAGGGAGAAGAAGGCTCCATGCAGAGAGCCCGACATGGGACTCGATCCCAGGTCTCCAGGATCACGCCCTGGGCTGAAGGTGGCACTAAACCTCTAAGCCACTGGGGCTGCCCATTATTTTATTATATGCCCTATGCCCAATGGGGGGCTCAAACTCATAACCCCGAGATCAAGAGTTGCATGCTATCCCACCTGAGCCAGCCAGGTGACCCCAGGCTCTGTGTCTTTATACCCTTATTTTTTGTGCCCTTTAGAAAACTTCCATTTATCTTTTAAAACCTATTAGTTGTCTTTTGCTTATAAGATCAGTGCCATGTGCCCAGTTTTTAGGGTTAATCATTTTGTCTTATGTTTCTTGTGTATGTTTCTCTTCTTTGAGTCTTTTTTACATTTTTAAAATTATTTATTTATTTCTAGAGAGAGAGAGCACCCATGAGTGGGAGGGGCAGAGGGAGAGGGAAAGAGAATCTCAAGTGGACTCCATGCTGAGCACAGAGCCTGGTGCAGGGCTCCATCCCAGGACCCTAAGATCACGACCTGAGCCAAAACCAAGAATCAGATGCTCAACTGACTACACCATCCAGGCACTCCTCTTCTTTTGAGTCATATGCCAGTTCGTTAGTAATCACTTTACATGTTTCTTTCCCCTAATGTCAGCTCCTTGAGTGAACAACTGCCTGGGTCTTAACCATCCTTTCCTGCAATATCTATAAGAGGTGCTCAGTGGGGACACCTGGGTGGCTCAATGGTTGAGCATCTGCCTTTGGCTGAGGGTGTGAAGAGTCCAGGATTGAGTCCCTCATTGGGAGCCCTGTGAGGAGCCTGCTTCGTGTCTGCCTTTCTCTGAATCTCTCATGAATAAATAAATAAAATCTTTTTTTTTTTAAAAGGTGCTCATTGAATATATTTTTGGAAGAATATTATGAATATTAGCTGTTATGGTACAAATAACAGCTACAAAGAGTAGAATTGTAGGTTTACATGTACAGTTGACCCTTGAATAATATAAGGATTTGGGGCACCAATCTGTACGTTTGAAAGTCTACACATGATTTGGACTTCCCTCACATTTAATCGGTAATGGCCTGTTGTTGACTGGAAGCCTTACTGGTAACATAGTCAATTAACACATATTTTGTATGTTATATATATATATATATATATATATATATATATATATATATATATATATATATTGTTTTTTTACAATAAAGCAAGCTAGAGAAGATTTTATTAAGAAAATAGAAAATACATATACAGTACTGTATTGAAAAAAATTTGGTATATGGATACACACACTTAAAATGTGTGGTTTTCAAGGATCAGGTGTATTTTTAAACATCTACTGTTGACATGATTTTGAATAATAAAATCTGTTAATGAGAGAATAAAAATTGGGCTGTTCTGTTGAATTGAATATTACTTTAAAATGACCCATTTGTAGAGAAGTACATAACACCTCCCTTCTTGTTGAGCTTTTATAGAGGGCTCAGTAAGGTGATGTGGCAACATATAGGGCTTGAGGTCAATAACTTAGGGAAATTTGAATGTTGTTACTGAATTGCTCTGCATCAACACTTCTCTTGATTTTGGTTTCACTTTCAAACTTTTTTAAGGCAGAAATTTCAAATAAAAATTGTTTACCATATTAAATCATTAGTCATTGGCCTTAAGGTGATTTTGAGAAAATTTTAAGAAGCAGCTTGGGAACATTAACAGTATTGTTGGACCTATCTTTATTCTTATTTGTGGTTATAGAAGAATAAGTGAGGTAGAAAGGATGGGATGTCAAGTTGTAAGAAAAGAGAAATGTTGCAGGTTATGTGTACCTTAATGGCGGGTGGAGTTAGGTTCCAGCCACCTGTTTTTTCCTTTCCATTTTACCTTGATTTCTTGGACTTTTTTTTTTTTTTTTTTAAAGATCTTATTTATTTATTCATGAGAGACACACAGAGAGAGACAGAGACACAGGCAGAGGGAGAAGCAGGCTCCATGCAGGGAGCCCGACGTGGGACTTTATCCCGGGTCTCCAGGATCACACCCTGGGCCGAAGGCAGCACTAAACCACTGAGCCAGCTGGGCTGCCCTGGTTTTTAATTTCTTTTTTTTTCTTTTTTTTATGTCTCTGCTTCTCTCTCTCTGTGTGACTATCATAAATAAAAATTAAAAAAAAAAAAGCAGAATTAGAGGGGCGTCCATGGAATTGATACTGAACACCTCCACCAAATTGTTAAGTGACTTTCTACTTTATTGCCTTTTAATGAGGAAGAATTAGGGAGGTGATTACAGACTGAGTATTAGGAAGTAGGTTCAAACACAGTTGCCTGAATATTCTGGTTTTTGCTGTTAACAACCCTCAAATATCCTCTCTGGTAGACAGAATTTTTTTCACCAATGTATCAGATTCAGAGTCAGACTCCCCCTTCAATGTAACAACTAGTACTAAGATTTGTCCCGGCTGGGCAGGAAGTTCTGCCTCTTTTAGACTACACTTACAGACCTATGTACACCTACACTTGAGTGCAAAAGGAGGCAAATTTGCAACCTCTGAGTGCACAAAACAAAGAACTTTCTCTGGTTTGAGAGATGAGAGGATGGAGGTTAATGATGTCTTAGGGCTCAGTCCTTCCTTTGGAGAAACCTTTATTCCCCATTTCACTGTCTAAAGCAAAGCTACTAAAAATAAATAAATAAAATAAATAAATAAATAAATAAATAAATAAATAAATAAATAAATAAATAAAGCAAGCAAGCAAGCAAAGCAAAGCAAAGCAAAGCAAAGCAACGCAACGCAACTGATTCAGTGGGGTCCTCAATCCATAGAGTTTTTCCTAAACCTGGGCATGGTTCACCAGTGATTTAGCCAAGCTGAAACTGATTTGTCTGGTTGTCTTCCGGGGCTGTTCAGCCTCTGTGCCAGCTATGCAGACTGATAGTGGGTGATTGCTTTCTCAGTGCATAGAATTCAAGGCTGTTCTTATAGCTCTGGCTAGTATTCTCCTTCATAAAACTTGTGTTTCTAGTGCCCCTTGGCTTGTTGCCCATGGCCTAGCTATTCGGTCTGCCACTTGGAAACTATAGACTGGCAGATTAAAGACAGCTCTCTTTGAAGCTGTGAACTATGGAAACAAATTATAGCTGCTGATCAAACTGTCTGGATCACTCATGTAGATGCCCACAATAAGGGACTGTTCTCTAATGAAGCCCACTGGAATCAAGCTTCTGATTGAGTCTGTACTGCCCAGAGCCATCATTGTTGTCTGGATCCATCCATCATATTAGATGTGATAACACATCAGCTATCATAAAATGGGTGTAGTTTTAAAGACTGTTTATTTCTGATGCAGAGGGTAACATTGCTCTACTTGTGAATTCTGCCAAAAATTGACCTGTTACATAATGAGAGAGTCCACATTTGCTTTTAGCAAATTTAATACATTGGAACTTTGGCCTTCCATTCATAAGTATCAGTGCTGCCTCACTGCTGTTGATACTTTTTTCTGGGTATGGTGTTGCTGTTATAGTTCAATTAGCTGACTGGCCACAACATTTTGGCCTGTGAAACTAATCTTTGTTATGCTTTTGGGTTTTCTGGACCATTTGCAGTCTGACAATGGTGAACTTTTTATTTTAAAGCCACTCAGCAGTGAGCTTGATAATCAAGATGCTTGAGGGATCTTTCATGCTCCTTAGCATCCACAGACATCAGGTATGTGGATAAATGTTGAACATGGAAGCATCTTTTTCCTTACTAAGTCAGGCCACTGAATGCAGCTATGACCAGAAAGGGATCATCTCATCTTGGTCACTTACTTCATGACCCAATAATCGGGATGGAAGGGTTGGGAGGATGTATATATATACACGTATATACGTATATACGTATATATATGTATATGTATATATATATAAAACGAATTCAGATTTTTTTTAATGTAAGATTTTTTGTTGTTGTTTATTTAAGAGCAAGAAGGAAGAAGAGAGAGAGAGAGAGAGAGAGCAGGGGTGGAGGGTCAGAGGGAGAGAGAATCCTAAGCATATTCCGTGTAGAGAGCAGAGCCCAACACGGGGCTCAATCTCAGGACCCTGGGATCATGCCCTGAACTGAAACCAAGAGCTGAACACTTAACTGACTGTGTCACCCCAGGCATCCCTTCAAATTTAGATTCTACCCTATTTCTGGGCATGAAGCTTTTTTTTTCTACCTACAGTACAGAGCCAGCCTGTTGGTATACCTTTTATGTTGCAGTATGCCAAGAGGTAGCCTTGGGATTCAGACTTAATTCTCGTTTAGCCACCCGGATTCTCATGTTGGTTTGACATGGTCTAGATCATAAGGATAATGACCACTGGTTGAGTACCCTGTTTGCTGAGTTCCCCTACAGTGGCCCTTGTGGGCCAATGGGGACGATTAATGGGTTTCTGTAGGTTTAATAAAAATTCCCTATTTCACACTGACATTTCTAGGGGAAAGGCCTAAGTATGAATGAGTAGGAGAAGATTGGAAAAAAGCTGCAATTACTGGAATGGAACATAATTTTGTGGTAGTGGAGGGAAAGCCAACGATCTTGACACCTAGGAAGGAACACCTTAGACCTCAGAAGAAGCTTTGGGGAAGGGAGAGACATTCAGAACCACACTTGAAGCTTTCCTTAGTTTCCAGGAAAACATCCTGATGCAGCTCTTGCAAAATTGCAGACACGTAGTTGCTGGGGTCTGCCATCCTCCCATTAGTGTGCTCAGCTCTGATCACCATTTGGTTATCATTCCCTTTAATTTTACTGAGAAATCTACTGGAAACTGCAGGGGTTGCCCCATACTTTCCATGCAAAACACCTGTCATTACCTGCTCACATCTACCCACATGTCTTCCATAGCCTTTGCTCAGGGATTCTGTGGGGCGCATTACTGGTGGCCTGCACAATTAGGATAGTTTGGACCGACTGCCTTCATTCAGTTCTTTCAAAAACAAAGACTATACTTAATTATTCAAACTGAATTTGGGAACTCCAGGCCTGTCACCTGTCTGGGAGGCCATGTTCGGATATAGATTGTCTCCCAGGTTGATGTAGGTCTTCCGAGAAATATGGTCTCTTGTACCTCTTGAATATTTAACAAAGCACTACTAGTAGATCTTAGAGCCTTCGGTGGACTGTGGAGATCTCTCCAAAGTGAGACTATCCTTAATTTTTTAGGGAGGCTTCTCAGAGTCTTAACTGATTTGTTATTTATGTGCATCCTGTAGGCAGTTAACTTTATGAGGGAAGTTATTGAGTTAGAATAGATGGTTCAGAATTTGTTCCTGATTCTTTTTGCTGATATGATCAGTTACACACCTTGGTCCTAGGAAGCATTCAGATTAGTCTCAACTCATTGACCAGCATTGTTATGGATGATAAAATTGCCCTTATAGGCCGAAGCAGAGTCTGTATAATTGTTAATATATCCTGTTGTTCTGGATTAATGCTTTGGGCCAAGTGGAAAGGTTAATACAGAACTTTAGGGACAGGGACAGCTGGGTGGCCCCAGTGGTTGAGCATCTGTCTTTGCCTTAGGTTGTCATCCTGGGGTCCTGGGATCGAGTTCCACATCAGGCTCCAGAGGGAGCCTCTGCTTATGTCTCTGCCTCTCTGTCTCTCTCATGAATAAATTAAAAAGAAAAAAAAGAACTTTAGGGACGAAGACACCAGACTTTCAGAGGTAGACCCTAATGTTTCATGGGATTTTCTTCAGCTTATTCAGGGGTGGAACTCTGAGGAGCATGGTTGAATCAGATCTGAAGGTTGGCTTCATCCTGCTGCTTGTTGTTAACTGTTTTAATTAAATGCTGTATGAAACAAATTGAATGGGTTTAGTCCCAGTCACTTGTCAGTCAGATTAATCAGAGTGGCCATTGGAATCTATATTCATGAGAAACTTTGTCAGCAGCCAAGATGGTTTAGAAGTGAGAGACAATTCTCTTTGTCTAATATCATCACATTTTATGAATAGAGACAGCAATTGTTACAGTCTATCTTTTCAAGGGTGTTGTATTGTGACCAGCCTAGATAATGTCTCCTTCCAGATCAAAGGGCAAGTTTGTTTACAATCTGGGAGATAAAGATATTTTTTCCCTCCAGAGCAAAGGGTGGGTATGCTCTCAGGATTCTTCTCCTGTAGTGCAGTCCTGTAGTGCATGAGCAGATGTCACCTGGCTCACTATGTATCACCTTGTGGCTAATCAGATTTGTGAACCCATGCAAGAAACTGCTGATACTCTGGCTACTGCTATTGTTGTGAGTAATAAAGTACATTATTATTATTATTATTATTATTATTAATTATTATTATTTTAAGATTTTATTTATCTACTCATGAGAGACAGACAGAGAGGCAGAGGCACAGGCAGAGGGAGAAGTAGGCTCCATGCAGGGAGCCTGATGCAGGACTCGATCCTGGGATTCCCAAGATCATGCCCTGGGCCGAAGGCAGGTGCTAAACCGCTAAGCCACCCAGGGATCCCAAGTAGTTTATTCTTGACTTAGGAGTCTTGTGTCTTCCTCTAGCAGCCATGAAATTGTAACATGCTAAATCATTAACTTCTAAGTAAGTAAAATATTAGATCCTTCATAGCTCTTGCCACCCTGGAGACTAGGCAGTCCTTTATTATACAGAATGGTTTTGGAGATGGTAATTATAATTACTACTAATGTTACTCAGCAATACTTTGGCCTATATGGTCAATGTTTTATCTGCATTGTTCAATCTAATTGGTATATGCCATTTAATTTGTGATAGTCATTATTAATATTCTCATTTAAAAGATGAATAAGTGGAAATGTGTAAGGAGGTTAAGTAATCATCTAGAGATAGGTAGTCATAACAAGGCTGGGTTTGGAACTCAAGTCTGCTCTACTCCAAGGTCAAGTCTGTGATCTTATATATGTATATTTCTCAAATGGGTATGCTAGGAAGTGCTCAAAGTTAAGAATAAATATCAACATCTTGTAGCACCAACTTACTAGAATAACTTAAAAAGAAATACTATGAAGTAAATATAGAGTTTACATGAATTTTAAAGAGAAAATGAAATTTCAAAGGTATTGTAAGGATGTGACTTGTTTCCTTTGGGTCATCTACTCCCCTCTTCCCATTGGGGAACATATTTCCTTTCTTCTATCATTATGACTATAATAGTGGAAAAAATTAGTAAGTACTGCACTTTTTAAGGTTGCCTTTTTAAAAAAACTGCATCCAGTTATTTTTTGATTCCTTCATCCTGTTGTATCTTTGTGAAACACAAAAAGACAGAAAAAAAGTTTCTCTGGTGTCCCTAGTTTTACTGAGACTAATAGAGGGATCAAAAGATGAAAAACTGGGATTAATGGACTTCTGTTTTGAAGTTGTATGTGTCAGGGGTTGTTATTAGGATTACTTAGGTACTAGTAGGATTGCTATTAGATTGCCATTAGGATTATTTTAGCAAGAGATTATCTTGCCACTGCTTTTCTTTTTCTTTCTTTCTTTCTTTCTTTCTTTCTTTCTTTCTTTCTTTCTTTCTTCCTTCCTTCCTTCCTTCCTTCCTTCCTTCCTTCCTTCTTTCTTTCTTTCTTTCTTTCTTTCTTTCTTTCTTTCTTTCTTTCTTTCTTTCTTTCTTAAGCTTTTACATTTATCAGTATCTGTATTGTGTTGGTATATGTATATATTTATGCCAAGTATTTTTGTCTCATTTTTCTGGGAGTACTGTCAGTTTTGGATTTATTCCTAAGGTCTAGTAGTGGGACTTGAAACAAAAGTAATGATGTGACAAAAATAATAGAATTGGGTGCCTGGATGGCTCAGTCAGTTAAGCTTTTGACTTTGGCTCAGATCATGATCACAGGGTCCTGAGATTGAGCCCTGAGGTGGGTTTCTTCCTCAGCAGGGAATCTGCTTGGGATTCTCTCTCTCCCTCTCCTCCTGCTTGTATTCTCTCTCAAATAAATAAATGTTAAAAAAATAGGATTGATTCCAGCTAAGACAAGCTGGTTCCAGGTTGAAACGCAAGAACTTTGTTTTATTTATTATTTTATTTCTTTTTTTAGGAAGGGGCAGAGGGAGAGGGAATCTTAAGCAGGCTCCATGCCTAGCACAGAACCTGACACAGGGCTTGATTGCATAGCATTGAGATCATGAGCTCAATGATCAAGAGTTGGATGTTTAAGTGACCGAGCCACCCAGGCACCTCTTCTTACTTTATTTATTTTTTAAAAGGTTTTATTTATTTATTCATGACAGACACACAGACAGGGAGAGAGAGGCAGAGACACAGGAGAGGGAGAAGCAGGCTTCATGCAGGGAGCCTGACATGGGACTCGATCCTGGGTCTCCAGGATCAGGCCCTGGGCCGAAGGCAGGCGCTAAACCGCTGAGCCACCCGGGCTGCCCACCTCCTCTTATTTTAAAATCTGGTTATCAAGAACTTTGTTTTGAACTGTGTCGTATTTTAGAAGAGGAAAGCAGGGATCCCTGGGTGGCTCAGCGGTTTGGCGCCTGCCTTTGGCCCAGGGCGCAATCCTGGAGTCCCGGGATCAAGTTCCACGTCGGGCTCCCGGTATGGAGCCTGCTTCTCCCTCTGCCTGTGTCTCTGCCTCTCTCTCTGTCTATCATGAATAAATAAATAAAATCTTAAAAAAAAAAAAAAAAGAAGAGGAAAGCATTGTTTAGTGATTACTTTGCAATAATGTAGTGTAAATATTTTGTGGAAACTGGCTATTTGATGGGAATTAAACAATTACATTTGTTAAGTGTGATAATGGTTATGTTTTAAAAAAAAAGGAATCCTTATCCTTTAGAGATATACACTGAAATATAATGGATGAAGTGATACCTGAAATTTACTTTGGAACAGTCTGGGAGGGGTTTTGGGGATGGGGTTGATGGGGAGTGAAACATTATTGGCTGTGACTTGGTAGTTGTTGAAGAGGCTGTTCATTTAACTATTAAATCTACTATCTTGTATATACTTGAAATTTTCCACAATGAGTAAAAAAGATGTTCTGTCAAAATAAAAATGACTTTGGGGGAACTGTAACCTTTGGTATACTATTTTCATGTTCTAATGATCTACAGGATTAGAGGAATGGTGATGAGATTATTACAAGGAAGTGATAACATAGCAATCATAGTAATGTTATGTAGTCATAATCTCTTGTCAAAATGGTTGGTAATTTTTTGTCCATATCTGTTGTTTCTGGAAAATTTAAAGTACTTAAATTTTATTTGTAAAAAGTCTTCACAGTTGTCTGGAATAAAGGTTTCCTAAAACTAATCAATTTTCTAACCAAGTTAAAAGGTATAAACTTAAAAGAAGTTAACTTTATGTGTTAAATTTGATAAACTGAAGGCAAGTGTTACTTTGGCAAAGAGGTGCCAGCAGTTTTTTCTTTCTTTCTTTTTTTTTTAAAAGACTTATTTATCTCTTCATTGAAAGACAGAGCGAGAGAGGCAGAGACACAGTCAGAGGGAGAAGCAGGCTCCCCACAAGGAGCTTGATGTGGGACTCCATCCCAGACCCCGGGATCACACCCTGAGCCGAAGGCAGACACTCAACCTCTGAGCCACCCAGGTGTCCCAGTTTTTTTCTTTTCTTAACCAATATTTTGACAAAATAAGAAACCTAAGAAAGTACAAAAGATGTTTCAAGCAAAAGGCCAATTTGATGATGTATCATTTTTTTCTGTATGTTTAGATTTTATTTATTATTTTTAAAAATTTGAGAGAGTGTGAGTGAGCACAAGTGGGAGAGTGAGCCAGTGAGCATGAGCTGGGGTAGGGGCAAAGGGAGATGGAGAGGTACAATCAGACTCTGCACTCAGCAGGGAGCCTGATGTGGAGCTCAATTCCAGGATCTGAGATGAAGTCAGATGCTTAGCTGACTGAGCCACCCAGGTGCCCCTAAATATGGCTTTGTTTTAAGAACTGAGAAATACTTGGGGTGCCTGGGTGGCTCATTTGGTTAAACATCTGACTTTTGGTCTCAGCTCAGGTCTTGATCTCAGAGTAGTGAGTTCAAGCCCCTTTTTGGGCTCCACATTGGGTGTGGAACCTACTTAAAAAAAAAAAGCACAGAGGAGTACTGTATGTTACTACATGTACATGGAGAATATGTAAAATTACATTGTGGATTGTGCCAAATGAAGTACGTTTTTGTTGTTAGGATTAAAGGTTTTGTTAGACCATAAATCCTACCTATAATCCAGGATTTTAATTTAATTTGCTAAGACAAAAAGATTGAAACCATGTCGTCATGGTTTCCTGGCATATCTACTAGAGGATTTCTATTTCTTTATTATTTTAAAATCTTTGCTATTCTTTTTTAAAATCTGTGCTCTATGTATGTGTGTATGTGTATATATGTGTGTGATTGTAGCAGAACCTTGCCATTTCCAGGGGATGGATTTTGAAGGTATGTTGATTTAACATGGATACAGAGTCATCCTTTGATGGAAAGGCAATGGTGACATGCATAGTTGATCCTGGGACTCAGTTCCACGTGCATTCCTCCTGAGTTTTTAGGAAACCTTAATGAAGATAGCTGCAAGGAATTCCCTGCTGGCCATGACACATCACAGTTGCAGCTGCTGTGTGTGTTACCTCTGGGGCAAGTATGAAATTGTAGTGTCATGAATCTTGGTTTTCTGCCCTTGCTTTAGTAATCCTGGATAGAGATGCTCTGGGCTTGTCCAATAAGGCATTTCCTCAGAAATACCTCTGTTCTGATTGCTGTTGTAGTCCAATTAAGTTAAGATAAAAGAAGATGGGAATATCATGAGTTTTGGTGGTGTTAGTATAGTGCTTGATACATGAACAGCATCTTTAATTCTTAGTGCTTTAAATCTGTAACTATGTTACTGAGGGTATACCAGATATTTGTCTAACACATACTTGAATGACTTCATGTATTGTGGTATGAGGATTTAGGAATACAGAGAAATACGAATTACCTGACACTGTCTTGATTCATATATTTACTTGACAAAAATTTATTGAATACCAGCTCTGTGCCAGACGTTATACTAGGTAATTGGGAGATTGCTACCTCATAAGGCAGTTAAAGTAGCTAATAAAAGTTAACCTCTTCATAGCTTATTTACTGTAGACCTGTGAAGAATTTCTTTTCCTGTCAACAGGAAGGCAACTGTGTTACCATTAACTCTTAATATCTGAGCCCTAATTTTCCAGTTCTTTCTATTACTCTTTATCACTTGCTTGCTCTGCCATGGATGTTTTTACTTATTAATGGCACACTTCAGAGGAGGAGCTTGATAGTGAACACACTATTCCAAAAGAAGCTTGGAGTAGAGCAGAATGGCCTCTCCCTTAATTTTTCTACATTATATTACTATTAATACAGTCACCTTACAGTTTTGACATCTTAATGGGTAGTAACTTGAAATGCTATACAAATAGGTAAGACGTATGTCCTCATTCTAAATTTAATCATTTGCATTTCTCAAGCTAATTGGAGAACTTTATATTTGTCTTTCTTAACTTTTTTTTTTTTTTTTTAAAGATTTTACTAATTTATTCATGAGAGACACACAGAGAGAGACACAGGCAGAGGGAAAAGCAGGTTCCATTGAGGGAGCCCGATATGGGACTTGATTCTGGGACTCTGGGATCACGCCCTGAGCCAAAGGCAGATGCTCAACCACTGAGCCACTGAGCCACCCAGGGGTCCCAACGATTGAGTTTTTTTTTTTTTTATTAAATATTTTATTTATTTATGAGAGACAGAGAGAGAGGCAGAGACACAGGCAGAGGGAGAAGAAGCAGGCTCCATGCAGGGAGCCCGATGTGGGACTTGATCCCTGGACCCCAGGATCATGCCCTGGGCCAGAGAGAGGCAGGCTCTAAACCGCTGAGCCACCCAGGGATCCCCAGTGATTGAGTTTTTGAATCCTGATTTTGTCATGAGAATACTAGCAGTTTAGCTTTGTGTCATTTGCATATGTAAATAAGCATCAGTCTGTTAATGCTTTTTGAGTGTCCTGAGATTTGGAATTGTGTCACATTCATTATTAGTATCTAATGAAATGCCTGCCAAATATCAGGTTACTAGTTTTTATCGAATTGAAGCAAATTAAAATTAGATGAAAGCATTTATGCTGCAAATATGCTATATGATTAGTAGCATCCTTATTGATGCTACTAATTCTTTATTTCTGTGGATTGTCTTTAAGAATAAATGAGAAAAAGTTTTGTCAGTTGCTCTATTGAAATCCAGATTTAGGGGATATATATTATATTCCTGATCTCTAAGTCAAATTATTAAAATTTTTTTGGCATTATTTATTGTAAAAATCACACTTTCCCTTCTAAGGATTTATTGGACAACATCTCCTTAAGATTTAAGATTTGGTATGAATTGATGACAAAATAATAGTGGTAATTGTTTTAATTTTTCTGTTTTTTTCCCCTCTTTTGAAGTGCTCTTAGCATTCCTTCTATTAAAAGAAAAGTTGGGCAGCCTGGATGGCTCAGTAGTTTAGTGCTGCCTTCAGCCCAGGGCATGATCCTGGAGACCCGGGATCGAGTTCCATGTCGGGCTCCCTGCATGGAGCCTGCTTCTCCCTCTGTCTGTATTTCTGCCTTTCTCTCTCTCTCTCCCCTCTGTGTTTGTCACGAATGAATAAATAAAATCTTTAAAAAAAAAAAAAAAAGTCCCCAGAGAGTTTTTTCCTCTTGGTTGTGTGGGTATTATTGGCAAGATTTTTCAGTACCTTTGCAGGTAGTTGGTATGAGACATAACTTTACAGATTCAAGAAGCTCTGTGGACACCAAATAGAAGTAATACTAAGAAACACATACATAGGCACACAGCAGTAACATTGCTGTAAACCAGACATAAAAGGAAAAGTCTTAAGAGTCTGAAGAGAACAATGACAAGAATGGTAATCAACTTCTCATCAGAAACAATGGGATAAATACAGGGGACACTGGAATATCTTTAAGTGCTGAAAGAAAAAAATTAAACCAGAATTTTATATGTAGCAAAATTATCTTTCAAAAGTGAAAGTGAAAACATTTTCAGAAAATAAAACACAAAGTGTTTGTTGCCAGCAGACCTGCACACTTTCAGAAATGTTAATGCAAGTTCTTTAGGCTGAAGAGAGGTGATACCAGATGGAAATGTGGATTTATGGAAGAAGAAAAGCACTGAAAATGGTATATATGTGGGTAAATATAAACAATTATGCTTCTCTTCATAATTTTTTTCAGGATTTATTTATCCTAGAGAGAGAGAGAGAGGGAGAGAGAATGAGCACAGGCAGGAGGGGCAGAGGGAAAGGGAGAGAGAATCTTTATTTTTTTTTATTTTTTTTATTTTTTTAATTTTTATTTACTTATGATAGTCACAGAGAGAGAGAGAGAGAGAGAGAGAGAGAGAGAGAGGCAGAGACACAGGCAGAGGGAGAAGCAGGCTCCATGCACTCGGAGCCCGATGTGGGATTCGATCCCGGGTCTCCAGGATCGCGCCCTGGGCCAAAGGCAGGCGCCAAACAGCTGCGCCACCCAGGGATCCCGGGAGAGAGAATCTTAAGCAGACTCCACAGAGTGTGGATGGTGGGTGTTGATCTCACAACCCCAAGATTATGACCTGAACTGAGACCAAGAGTTGAACACTCAACTGACTGCCACCCAGTTGCCCCTGTTTTCATAATTTCTAAAAGAACAGTTGACTAGTACAAAAATAATACACTATGGAGCTTTATATCTGATGTAGAAGTAAACTCTGTGACAACAGCTGAAAGAAAATAAATGGACTTTCTTATAAGGTTCTTACATTATGTGGGGTGTAGTAATAATATTAACTCAAGGTATGCTGATAAATTAAGGATGCATATTATAATTTGTAGAACACTCACTAATGAATAGAATAACTGTAGTTAAGAAGCTGATAGAGGAGATAAGTTGCTTAAAAAATGTAGATAATGAGGAGTAACAGAACAAAAACAATTGGGACAGATTACAAACAAAAAATGGCAGACAGTCTCAGTCCTATGAATAATTACATTAAATGTAAATAGACTAAACAGTGAGCAAAAGGTAGAGACTGTCATCAGCAAGGGTCCCTGAACTCACCCCCACCTCACCTACTTATACTTCCAAGAGCGTGACTTGGACTCAGCTGTCACTTTCTAGGAGCCAGTCTGTACTCTCTTTACCTGCTTCTCTCACCCTCTTGACTCCCATCTGTAATTAGAATTGTTTAAAGAAAGGCAAAAAAACCCAAACCAAAACAAACAAAAAAAGAAGTAGAGACTGTCAGATTGGCTAAAAAAGAAAAACTGATCTATATTGTTTATAAGAGGGGCATTTGAAATACAAATACCCAGTTAGGTTGGAAATGTAAGAATGAGAAAAACTATACCATATAGATACTAATCATAACAAAGTTGGTGTGATTAATTAATATTAATTAATTAGTAGACTTTAAGATAAGGAGTATTCCTAGAAATAAAGAAGTTCTGGCTCACTAGTTTTCTACTTTCTAATCCGGGGTAAGTCATGTGGCCTTCTTTTGTGTTCTCATCTTTAAATTGCAGTTAATATATGAGCTCTTATTTTAGGCATTTACCTGCATAATTATCAATCCTTTTAAGAGCTTTGCAAGATGATTATTATTTTTCCTAAAGTCACAGGGTTAATAGTTGGCAAAGCTCAAATGTGAAGCCAGTTTAGCTTTAATTCAGACTTGATTTTTTTTTTAACTGCACATTGTTTCCTGCCAATATACCTTCCTGTGAAGGACTGTACCCTGTGCTTTGCTTCTCTATAAAGATATACTTCTATAGAGAATTATTAATCAGAAGAGCTCTCCTGAGGTTACCTATCTGTTCATTATGCCCTCTTGAAATCCATTCTTCTTTAAATCATATAAAAGTAGCTGTATTCAAATGATATTAATTGGCTGTGATTGAGAATTTTCAGTGTTGGTATTATGATTTTATTCATCAGATTTTATCTTTTTAAGGATTTTATTTTTAAGTAATCTCAACACCCGACATGGGGCTTTGAGCCTGCAGTTCTGAGATCAACAGTCATTTGCTCTACCCACCGAGCCAGCCAGATGCCCCCATCAGTACGTTTTAAAGATGCCTCTCTCCTGAAATACCGTGTTAATTAGAGTCTCAAATTCCCCTCAGTGTTGATTTACTTACATTTTGATTGAGGTAAATGAAAAATGGTGAAGTAGCTTATATTATTGGAGTCCGTTCAGAAGAGGATAATTGGCATTGTAGAGCCTACCATGAATTCTTTGTATAATAAATTGCATAATGCTTGTTATTTGCCTCTTAGAGTTATATAATATAAACAACTGATATTTGGTTAGTCTTTTCCATCATATTTGTGGTTTCTGGTCTGTAAGTATTCAGATTGAATACTTACAAATTACAGTTTACAGTAATGCTATAAAAAAAGACAAGTATGATTTGTTCATGTTTATTAAAGAGTTTTACAAAATTGTAGATGTACTTTGTTGTGTGAAGTACTGTGATGCCTGGGAGCAGGAGCTATATATTTTACCCACAATATTTCCAGACACTGCTTAGCAACATGGCAATCACTCAATTAAATGCTTTTTGGTAGGTTTTTTTTTTTTTTCTGATTATTGTCCTCTAAAAGTCTTGTGTAAAAATTAGTATGTAATGAAACTCCCATAAAGATGTGTTAAATGTTTGCTCCCTCTTGTGGTTATAAAATAGAATGTAAGCTCTTATATAATGAAATCTGTTCTCTAGTTTTGTTGTTAAAAAAATGTAATATAGTATGTAAAATTTACCCCAATTTTTCTCTTTTGGGAGAGATATTAATCCCATATACATTTACCAACTCATTAATTTTTTTATTTCACATACACTCATAAGACATGCAGAATTCATGCTCAAGAAATATGTCTAGGATAAAGTTTATATACTGTTAATTCAAGTCAGAACTTAATAGCATGTTTTAAGCATACTCTTTCTGCTTTCCTGCATATAAGATATATGAATAATTTTTGTATTTTATTTTATTTTTTTAAGATTTTATTTATTTATTTCATGAGAGACATACAGAGAGAGGCAGAGACACAGGCAGAGGGAGAAGCAGGCTCTGTGCGGGGAGCCTGATGTGGGACTTGATCCCAGAACCCCAGGATCATGCCCTGAGCCAAAGGCGGACGCTCAACTGCTGAGCCACGGAGGCGTCCCACTTTGTATTTTAATTATAGTGCTATATTAGATAGTTTTAGATATATATGAGAATATTATTGAGAGTATTATTTCCTAATGGTGTTAAACATTCCTTGTTTTGGTCAAAGTAAAAATAAAAGACTGATTTTTTTTTGCCTTCATAGCTTTTAAATTCAGAACACCTGACCAGTTTTTTTTTTTAATGAATAATATTTTTATTCTAAGTAGTTAATGCAACTGAGACTGTAAGCAAGTGGCCTTGGGATAGCTTTGACATGTAGAAAAATCTTTTTAACAGGTCTGTATAGATCCTTGACATTCTTTTCTCTATATACTTAGAGACTTTCAGATTACTTTGTTAGACCTCTTCATTTTCTGTTTACTTCTGTCACTAATAGAAGTTGACTTTCCTTTTGAGACTTGTATAGAAACATTATTTTCACCATTTCAAAAGAATTGTATGTACCAAAGACAAATAGCATGCAATAAATGTACACTGTAATGTGGATATTGGACTCTCAGCAGGGCTCACTTACTAGACTTACTCCAGGCGACTTACTCCTGAAACCAGTCTAGCTGTGAGCATGATCCAGATCCTCAGCAAAATCACAACTTATCTATCCTTAATTGAAGCAAACAAAAAACAAAATGTTGTGGTATAACACTAATATAGCAAGGAACACATAAAAGATTCATGGAACTTACATAAAATGAATATACCCATGAAACCAACATTCAGGTTAAGAAAACGGTAAAAAACAGTAGAAGTACAATGTCAGAAGCCTTCTTCTAGTCATCCTCTCAGGCTCTAGGATAACCCCAGTACTTTGATTCTAACATGTATATTAGTTTTGCCTTTTTTTAAAAACTATATATTTATTCATGAGAGACACAGAAAGAAAGAGGCAAAGGCAGAGGGAGAAGCAGGCTCCCCGTAGGGAGCCCAATGTGGGACTCATCCCAGATCCTGGGATCACGCCCTGAGGTGAAGACAGACATTCAACCACTGAGCCACCCAGACGTCCCTAGTTCTGCCTGTTTTTAAATATTACATTCAGAAACCATACAGTAGGCTTTTATTTTTTTAATTTTTATTTTTTTAAAGATATTATTTATTTATTTATTTATTTATTTATTTATTTATTTATTTATTTATTCATGAGAGACAGAGGCAGGCTCCTTTCAGGGAGCCCGAAGCAGGACCTGATCCCGCGTCTCCAGGATCACACCCCAGGCCAAAGGCAGGCACTAAACCACTGAACCACTTGGGCTGCCCCTACAGTAGGCTTTTAAAAAAAAATGTGTTTAAATATACATAACCAATTTTTTTTAACCTTTTATAAGTGTAGAATTCAGTGGCATCAAGTACATTCACATTGTGTGCCATTACCACCATTATCTCTAGAATTTTTTCATTTTTAAAAAAGATTTTATTTATTTGAGAGAGAGAGAGAACACGCATGATTGTGGGGGGAGGGGCAGAGGGAGAGAGAGAAGCAGATTCTTTGCTCAGCAGGGAGCCCTGCTTGGTTCCAGGACCCTTGGATCATGACCTAAGCCTAAGGCAGACACTTAACTGGCTAAGCCATCCAGGTGCTCCAAATTTTTTGATTTTCTTGAATTAAAACTCTACCAATTAAACAATAGCTCTTCATAGCCCTCTCCTTCTAGTCCTTGGCAACCACCATTCTACTTTCTATCTCAGTGGATTTGACTCTTCAAGGTATCTCATAGAAATCAATCATATAATATTTGTCCTTTTGTGTCTAGGCTTATATTAGGCTAATGACCTCAAGGTTTATCAATGTTTTTTTTTAAAAATATATTTATTTATTTACTTATTCATGAGAAACACAGAGAGGCAGAGGCACAGGCAGAGGGAGAAGCAGGCTCTATGCAGGGAGCCTGATGTGGGACTTGATTCCCGGACCCCAGGATCACGCCCTGAACCAAAGGCAGACACTAAAGCACTGAGCCACCCAGGTGCCCCAAGATTTATAGCATGGTTTCTAGTTTCAGAATTTCCTAGCTTCTTGAGACTGAATAATCTGTTGTTTGCATATACCACATTTTGTTTATCCAATCATATTTTTCAGTGGACATTTGAATTATTTTTACCTTTGGCTCTTGCAAATAGTGCATCTGTGAATATGAATGTATAAATATTGGGCAGCCTGGGTGGCTTAGCGGTTTAGCGCCATCTTCAGCCCAGGGCCTGATCCTGGAGACCTGGGATCCAGTCCCACATCAGGCTCCCTGCATGGAGCCTGCTTCTCCCTCTGCCTGTGTAGTCTGCCTCTCTCTCTCTCTCTCTTTCTCTCTCTCTCTCTTTGTGTGGGTCTCTCATGAATAAATAAAATCTTTAAAAAAAAAAGAAGAAGAAAGAATGTACAAATATCTATTCGAGTTCCTGCTTTTAGTTCTTTTGGGTATATACCCAAAAGTGAAATTGCTGGATCAAATGGCAAATTTTATATTTAATTTTTTGAGGATGTGGTAGATTATTGTTATATTTATTTTGTATATTGTGACCTTATTATCACTGTGGGAGGTTTTTTTTTTTCTTTTTTCTTTTTAAAGATTTTATTAGAGCACAAGCAGGGAGAGCAGTAGGCAGAGGGACAGAGGACTCTGGCTGGGATCACGACCTGAGCTGAAGGCAGACGTTTAACTGACTGAGCCACGTGGGTGTCCCAGGAGGGTTTTCTTTTTAAAGAATGCAGAGGATGTTCTATATACAGTCGTTTATCTGTGATAAAAGATCTTTACTGCTTTCCCAGAATTTAACAGCTTTTTTTCTTGCTTTATCACATTGGATAGGATCTCCCATAGGGTGTTGAAATAGTGACAGTAAACATTCTTGCCTTGTTCCCAACCTTAGAAAGAGATTATTTGGTCTTTCACTGTTAAGTATAGTGTTAGTGTAGGTTTTTTATAGATTTCTTTCATCAAGTTGAGGAATTTTCTTTTATTCCTAATTTGCTAAAAAAAATTTTATCATGAATGAGTGTTAATATTGTCATATACTTTTTTTATAGTCATTTCTGCAAACAGTGTGGGGCTTGAATTCATGATTAAGTCACATGCTTTAACAACTAAGCCATATAGATTGTTTCCATTATTTTTTTATTATGGTAAGTTGTACTGATTTCCTCATGTTAAATCACCTGCATTATGGGAAGAAATCCTACTTGATCATTTATCATGATGTGTTATTCTTTTTTTAAAATATGTATGATATACACATATCTACATATATATTTCTGCATCTGTATTTGTGAGGAAGATTAGTCCAGATCTGAAGAAATTTGGGACCTATCTCCTCCTCCATGTCAGTGAAGTGAGTCAACAGATCCTGACAATTTGTATGAGCTACAGTAGCACCTTGTGCCATATCTAGACTTTTTGAGGACAGTAATACCTGCTGCTTCTCATTTGCCCTCTAAATCTTGCACAGATTTTTAAAATTATGGTTACCACTCGGAAGAAATTTTCAGAAATATAGGTTCAGCCTAGATAAATCTGAGATCATCTTGGCCATACCTCCTATAGCTCTTTGGTTTTTCTCTTGTTCTAGGGATTATAATATAAAATGGCTTACTTTACCATAGTCTGTCTTGAATTATTTTTTATTTTATTATTTTTTAAAGATTTTATTTATTTATTCATGAGACACAGAGAGGCAGAGACAACAGACAGAGGGAGAAGCAGGCCCCATGCAGGGAGCCCAACATGGGACTCGATCCCGGGTCTCCAGGATCAGGCCCTGGGTTGAAAGCAGCACTAAACCGCTGAGCCACCTGGGCTGCCCCTGTCTTGAATTATACCACTTCATGTATAATAGTGTAAGAACTGTATAAGGGTATACTTCTATTTATTCCATCCCAGTCTTTGTTTTATTCTTGTTATGTATTTTACTTCTCCATGTTATAAACACCACAATTCATTGCTTTTGGGATGCCTGGGTGGCTCATTGGTTGAGTGTCTGCCTCTGGCTCAGGTCGTGATTCTGGGGTCCCAGGATCGAGTTCCACATCGGGCTCCCTGCAGGGAATCTGCTTCTCCCTCTGCCTATGTCTGCCTTTCTCTCTATCTCTCATGAATGAAATTAATAAAATCTTAGAAAAAAAAAAAAACCCAACCCACAACTCATTGCTATTAGTTTTGCTTTAAAGAGTTAATTATCTTTTAAAGAATCTGAGAAACAAGAAGTGTCTTGTATTTACACACATATTTGCATTTCTGACACTGTGTACATTAAAGTTTCCACCTGATATCACTTCCTTCAGCGTGAAAAACTTTTTCTTGTATGCAAGAAAGATCTGTTGGTGAGAAGTTTTCTCAGCTTTTGTTTACCTGAGTATTTCTTTATTTTGCCTTTTTACTATATATGTATTTTTTAAGGAATTAGATGCAGTATTTTTTTTAAATTTTATTTACTTATGATAGTCACACACACACACAGAGAGAGAGAGAGAGAGAGAGAGAGAGAGAGAGAGAGGCAGAGGGCAGAGACATAGGCAGAGGGAGAAGCAGGCTCCATGCAGGGAGCCCGACGTGGGATTCGATCCCGGGTCTCCAGGATCGCGCCCTGGGCCAAAGGCAGGCGCTAAACCGCTGCACCACCCAGGGATCCCTAGATGCAGTATTAAACTGTTGGGTATGGAAGAACATTTTGGCAAAGTATGAAAATCATTAGAGAAATCAAGTCTCTCCCCCCCTTAATAATTTTATTACTCTGGTTTTTTGGTAAGTAAAAGTCCATTTATTTTGATGTTTCTAACTTAAAAATGTTTATTTATCTTAAATTCATATTCAGTGGCATGCACTTAAGCAGTTTGATGTTTTTATAGCTGTGTATATCCCTTTAACCATCGCCCTACCAAAGATACACAGTATTCCCATTGTTCCAGATAGATTTCTTCATGTCTCCTCCAGTCAATCCCCATGCCTCATATGGAATCACCCTTCTGATTTATGTCATTGTAAGTTAGTTTTGCCTCTTATTGGACTTCCTATAAATGAAGTCCTACAACATGTAGTTTTTTTGCATCTTCTTTCCCTCAACGTGATTCTTTTGTGTTTCATATATATATGACAAAACAATATATATATACTGACAAAACTATATATATAATATATATATATATATATATATATATAGTTTAAAAAATTCCTGAGTAGTATTCCATTACCCCAAAGTACATTTTTATTGCTCAGAAAGGTTCCCTCAAGGTGTCATCATCATCTCTTCCTCCTCTTTATTCTTCTTTTTTAAAGATTTATTTATTTTGAGAGAGGGAGGGAGAGAATGATCAGGGCAAGTGGGAGAGGGAGAGAGAGAATCTCAAGCAGATTTCCACTAAGCATGTAGTCTGATTTAGGGCTCTATCTCATGACCCTGAGATCATGACCCTGAGCTGAAATCAAGAGTCAAACTCTTAACTGACTGAGCAACCCAAGTGTCCACTTTAAGGTGTCTTCTAATCAATCTCCTTGCTTCCTGGGAAACCAGAGGTCTGATTTCTATCACTGTGGATTAGCTTGCTTGTTATTGGACCTCATGTGAATGAAATCATATACCATGCAGTCTTAAATCTGATTTCTTTCTCTCAAGGGAATGCTATTGAGGGTCATCCGATATATGTACTATAAATATTTTCTTTTAGTTTGTGTCTTGCCTTTTTATTTTATCTTAGAGCCTGTTGTGTTTTCTGAGGCCTCATCCCATGCTGATCCTGAAGTGTAATTTTTGTCTCGTAAGACTGCCAAAAATTATGCTCTTTTAGTTTTTACTAATACTTTTAGCTTTCTAACCTATAGAAGCCTAGAATTTGGTAAGTGTTACTTGGCAGAAAATTAGCATTATGTTTGAGGGCCCCCCAAGTATTCATAAATAACACAATGAGGCACATAATAGTATAAGGCAGAGTAGAATTAAATGCAAAAAAGAATCATAAGAGAACAGAAAAGGAAGAAATGTGTTTTTAAAGGACTTCATATATGAGGGACTTTAAGCTTAAAGCTTAAAATCCAAGTTACCTTTTGGCTTTTTCTCTCATTTACCAGAATGGAATGTGATTAAATCCCAAGTAAATCTCTCAGACTTTGTTTTGAAGTCCTAGTTTTAGTAGTTTTGGAAAAGCAGTTTGCCAGTGGGCTAAGTGTGAAAAATTGATAGTAGACTATTAGAGAATAGCAGTAATTCACTCTGCTTATTATCATTTGCTTATTTAGGGGGAAATTTTGCTTATATAAAAAATGCTTTTTACTGGCCTATATATTTTGTATACTTACAGGCCTTTGGTATTATAAGCAAAATTCTCTGGTGTATTTGAAAGTGAATGGAGAAAAAGATCTAACTTTAAAACTCTGCTAAGACTGAATCATAGTTGTAAATGCTAGGTTTTGATATTTTTGTGACATGTGACTCAAATAATGAGATTGGTCATTTTATCCTGATCCGTGGTTGGTTCTTTGTTCTGCAGACTTGAATATTATTTGATCTTTATCTGTTACCCATCAGTGATAATGTTCTGGGAAATTGATTCAAGAAGTAACAGCTTCACAGGAGGCAGATTTGTTAACTAGAATATTAATTTACAATAGGTTAGATACTTTTATATTGACCACAGTACTTGTAATCATTATTCACACATCCTCTTCCTGGTATTAGGATACCTGAGAAACCAGTTTGGTTATTAGAATATGGATTGGTAAGTAAGGAAGCAGAGCAGAACAAAATCCCTAATTGCTTTTTAGAGGATTGTTTTAGAGGTAAGTCTAAAGGAATTACTCTTGCTTTATTTCTAGTGATGAGATATTCATGCAATTAGTTTTATGAGTACTATCTTTTAGTATCTTTAAGCTATCTTTATAATACTGCTTTTGGTCAGTAATGAACAGATTCTTACTCATTCTTCTTTCCCTATATTGGGTGTGCGTTTCTATTAGAAACTTAAGTTATATTAATGTGATTAGTTTGATTGATACTTTGGTTGCTGACAATTTATTCTTCTCGATGAAACTGGGGAACAATCCAAGACTTCCTAAGACTGTGGTACAGATGCTCTTCCTTTTTTATGTTAACATCTTGATGAGATTTGCAGGGTTGTAGTGGAAACATTGAGCCACTTTGGTGTTCTGGCTCTAGATTCTGGTTCTGCTACTGAGTAGATGAGCAACTTGGTTATGCTATATGATCTCTTTTAGCCTCAGTAGTACTTTCTCTTGTGAAGATGTTGAGAGGGTTATGAATTAATGTGTGTAAAATATTTGAGCAGTGAATGCATAAGAAATGCATTTGTGGGGAATCCCTGGGTGGCTTACAGGTTTAGTGCCCGCCTTCAGGCCAGGGTGTGATCCTGGAGACCTGGGATCGAGTCCCATGTCAGGCTCCCAGCATGGAGCCTGCTTCTTCCTCTTCCTGTGTCTCTGCCTCTCTCTCTCTGTGTGTCTCTCATGAATAAATAAAATCTTAAAAAAATGCATTTGTATGAAATTCATCCATCCATTTATCCTTTCAACAACTATTAATTGACTGATTTACTGTGTGCCACGCAATTTGCTATGCACTGACCATAATGATCTGTGATCTGTGCATTTTTGGCATTTACAGTCTAGTGCGGGATAGAGGCACATAAACCAGCAACTGTAATACCATGTGATAAGTGATCTAATAGATGGTAGAAGCATATTAATAAGTGTTTTTAGAGGTGCCTTAGAAAAAGCAATGTCAGAATAATAAAGACTTTTCAAGACCTGAGTTCCCCAACTTACTAACAGTGCCTGGTTCATTTTTGTGAATTGAATGCATGCACACCTTATATGAAGATATTTGTACAAAAGATAGATACTGAATTGATACAATTCAATTTTGGTGTGGCTTCTACATTTTGAGATTTAAAAAAATACGTTATTTATTTATTCATGAGAGACACAGAGAGAGGCAGAGACACAGGCAGAGGGAGAAGCAGGCTCCATGCAGGGAGCCTGATGCGGGATTTGATCCCAAGACTCCAGGATCACGCCCTGGGCTGAAGGCAGATGCTCAACCGCTGAGCCACCCAGGTGACCCTTGAGATTTATTTTATTTTATTTTATTATTTTTTTAGAGTTTTTTTTTTTTAAGATTTATTTATTTATTCATGACACACACATACACACACACACACACACAGAGAGAGAGAGAGAGAGAGAGAGAGAGAGAGAGACTGGCAGAGGGAGAAGCAGGCTCCCTGCAGGGAGCCCGATGTGGGACTCTATCCGGGTCTCCAGGATCAGGCCCTGGGCCGAAGGCAGTGCTAAGCCGCTGAGCCACCGGGGTTGCCCTTGAGATTTTTTTAAAAGAAATTTTAAGTTTTAAGAAAAATTTTCAAAGAAAAGTTATTTAAAAACTGAAACTGAAAAAAAAACAACAACTGAATCTGGGTCAATGAGTGATAGTATTTCCTAATATCAGTGTGCTGTTTGACAAAATGTGTGTGCATTTGCACTGAGGGACTGTTTGGCATTTATTTGCATAGAGCAACTTGTGAGTAGATTTCATTAGTACAGAATCATATAGCAGCTTATTTTGGGAAGTGGTAGAGATGTGCTTTATTTGTCTTAGTATACATACATTGTCAATAAAAGCATTATATAGGTTGTTATGATCAGACTAATGATGTTAAAAATAATAGAACAACAATGCTTGGTAAAAATCAAAAATAGCATAATTCATTAGCTCTTATTTTCATTCTTAGATGGTATGTATGTGTGTACGTATGTAAGTAAGCCTCTGCACCAACGTGGGCTTGAACTCATGACCTGGAGATCAAGGGTTGCATGCTTTATGACTGAGCCAGCTAGGTACACCAGTAGTCCTTTTTAATAACGGGAAAACTTTTGCATTGAGTTGAAGTGGTTTACCAGAAAATATCCAGCTGGGGATTAGGAGATGGGCAAGGCTTTCTTTTCATTGTGCTGGTGGTTCTCAAGCTTTGAGAAGTGTAAGAATCACCTGGGATGGGTAGTAAACTAGAGCCCTACTTTCAGAAAGTCTGATTCAGTAGCGTGAGGCCGAGTCTAAAAACCAGTATTGTTAATAAGCATTCCAGGTAAACCTGATACAAGGGGGGTAACACTTTAGTCTAATATGCTGCCTCCTGGACTGTGATAAAGACTTGTCATGTTGTTGCTCCAATCCTTCCCTCCTCTTTCTGAAGCTGGTGACCTTCTTGAAATCATCTTGTCCTTACCATTGCAATACTGACAGTAATAGTGTGCTCTGTGTTGTGTTATAGTCTTCTAAGTGCTCTGGTTTTGAGTATTCCTTGAGTATATCTGAATTTTCTTATAATGTGGAGACGACTCATCTATTACTCTTCTGTTTCATTTTCCATAACAATTCTTAATTAAAATTTTTTTCTCTCACACAAATTTGTTTTAATAAAAGTGAATTATTTTTAGTTTCCTAGCATGACTGCTCTGTCTTTCTCTTCTTTCTACTTCCTCTCTTCTTTTCTACCTCTTCCTTCCTCCCTCCATCACTTCCTGTTATGTTTCTCTGACCGTATACATACAGCTTGAGTACCAATAGAATTGGTACTTAATTAAATATATTGAATAAGTCAATAATACGTCTTGTATTTCCGAAATATTATTAGTCATATATAAGTTTCATGGTTGTTTTACCCATTCCTGGAAAGAGATTTTTCTTAAGAAAAACAAGACAATTAAAAAAGTAAAATTCAGGATAATAGTTAATGGAAAAAGGAAGGTGATTAGGAAGTAGCACTCTGAAGGCTTCTAGGATACTAATTATGATGCAATTTTTTAGTTTGTTGGTGGGAATATTAGTAGGTGTTTGGAAACTGGCTATTCATCTTTGCTCAAATAGGGAAAAGTGAAATATAAACTGACTATTATTAGAACCATTTGTAACATAAGTCAGACCGTCTGTGTATTTGGAATAGTAGACTCTAAAATGAAATCCACTAGGATATTTGAAAAGTTGGCTTTAGTGAGATTGATAGGAAACTCTCAACTAAGCAATACTAAGGGCTTAATTAAATGTGTGGATTTTTTTGTTTTTGTTTTTGTTTTTGTTTCTGGTGGGAGGGAAAGAGCTGAGGGAGAGGGAGAAAGAATCTTAAGCAGGCTCCAGGCCCAGAGTCACTATTACTAGGCATTGTTACTCTATCTTTGAGAATCCTTTAAACCATCTTTTGCTGTTGTTAAATAATAATGTATTTGGGATGCCTGGGTGGCTCAGTGGTTGAGGATCTGCCTTCTGCTCAGGGTGTGATCTCGGAGTTCTGGGATCAAGTCCCACATCGGGCTCCCTGTGAGGAGTCTACTTCTCTTCCTCTGACTATATCTCTGCCTTTTTTCTGTGTCTCTCATGAATAAATATATAAAATATTTAAAAAATAATGTATTTATATGATTAAAAAGTGAAATCTATGCATCTAAGTATAGTCAAAGAATTCTAGCTTATTTTCTTTTCCCTTTTGCCTTTTCCTTTTTTCTTAAGAAAAGAAAAAAGTAAAAAAGTAAAAAAGTAAAAAAAAAGTAAAAGTATTTTTATATTCTTACAGTCTTAAATAAATGATAGTACAGTACACAAATTTTTCTACAGCTTATTTTTTTTCACTTAAAGTTGTATTCTGGAAGTTTCTTAATTGTCATATATAGAAAAGTTGCTCATTCCTTTTTACAATTGTATAGTACTGCTAGAGTATTTTTTATTTTTTAATTTTATTTACTTAAAAATATTTATTTATTTATTTGACAGAGAGAGAGAGAGAGAGAGAAAGAACATGCAGGAGGAGCATCAGAGGGAGAGGGGGAAGCAGGATCTCTGCCGAGCAGGGAATCTGACATGGGGCTCCATCCCAGTACCCCGGGACTACCACCCAAGCTGAAGGCAGACACTTAACTGACTGAGCCACCCAGGCACCCCTAAAGTTTATTTACTTATTTAAATAATCTCTATACTCAGCATGGGGCTTGAATTCACAACCCTGAGATCAAGAGTTGTAAGCTCTTCTGACTGAGCCAACCAGGTGCCCTGCTAGAGTATTTTTTTAAATGTAAATCCTAAATTGTATTTCATTCCAAACTGTTGCTATTGTTGGACGGCAAACCGCCCTAAATTCAGTTACTTAAAAGAACAATTATTTACTTTCATTCAGGCATTAGTTGTGAGTTGACTGATCTAGACTGTTTTTGTGGGTGGCTTTGCTTCACTTTAGAGGTCTTATTGGACTATCTCCTGTGTAGATTGGAGCTCAGATATGTTCCATGCATATTCACTCTATGATCCTCTTAATGATAACCCAGTGATTATCTGGGTTCACATCTGATATGATTACACAGATATAAGAGGGCAAGCAGAAACTCATGGTACCTTTGAAGGCCTAGGCTCAGAATTGTCATAATGTCACATTCACTCATATGCTAGAACCAAGCCATAGATACAAGCCCAAAGGTTGTTTCCTCCTTCTCCTCTTCCTCCTCCTTCTTCTTCTTTCTTCTTCTTCTTCTTATATTTACTTATTTGAGAGAGAAAGAGTAAGAGCAGAGATGGGGAGGGGCAGATGGGGGGGGACAAGCAGGCTTCCTGCTGAGTGGGGAAACTGACATGGGGGCTTGATTATAGGACTCTGGGATCCTGACCTGAGCTGAAGGAACACCCAGCCAGCTGAGTCACCCAGGCATCCTTCAAAGTTATCTTCTTAATGTTGGTTTTATCTGGCCCATCTATCAGAAATATCAATCCCTTCCCAATGTTTCATATCCTTCTTCCCTGTTTTAATCCTTAATTTATCATTATCTTAAATATGTGTGTATTTAAACTACTTACCTTCTTTACCTTTGCAATGCATGTGTAATGAAAGCACCCTTTTCTATATTTTTATTCACTGTATCTCCTGAACCTAGAACACAGTTGATGCTCAATAAACATTTGTTGAATAAATAAGTGAAGGCATGAAGTGCAATAACACTCATTAGTGGGTTTTTTTTGGTGCTATTTCTGGTTATTGAGGTATATTTTAATAAAACAAAATGCACATATCTTAGGAGTACAGTTTTATAAATTGTAACAAAACTATATTCATGAAATCATAACTCCAATTAAGATATAGAACATTCCTCTCACCCTAAAAGGTTTCCTCATTTTCTTTCCTGTCATTTCTCCAACTTCTAGAAGCAATTGCTATTCTTATTTCTGTTGCCGTAGAAAAGTTTTTTCTACTTTAGAATATCATGTATTTGGAATTATGTAGCATATGTGTTTTCCTTATTTTTTATTCATACTGAACACAATGTCTTTTGAGATTATCCATGTTGATGCATGAATCAGAAATGCATTCTTTTATACTACTGAGTAATATTCTTTTGTATAAATATATCACAATTCATTTATTCATTTGTTGATGGGCATTTAGGTTGGTTACTTTTTGGACTATGATGTAAAGCTGATATTAACATTCTTATGTTAAATCTTTTTGTGGATATTTCATTTTATGAAGATTTTTATTTCTCTTGAATAAATAGAAGTGGAGTTGCTGGGTCATAAGGTAATATATTAACTATTTAAGAAAGTGCCTAATGATTATTCAGAGTGGTTTACCATTTAAAAATTCCCCCAACAATGTATGAAATTTACCAATTAAAGTTTTTTTGTTTTTGTTTTATTTTATTTTGTTTGAAAGTTTGTTGATTTATAAGTGTTCTTCCTAAGAGGCAGTGTGGTAGGGAGAAAGAAAAAAGATTTTAGAATTAGTCCACGGAGAAATATTTTAAGCAATAAAGGAGTCTTGCTCCCTGAGAACCATTCTCCATATACATGTATATATGTGTATATGTGTATATGTGTGTGTGTATATGCCTCAATATGTCAGACAAAACTGTAGATGGGATCTTTTCCTCTGAAGATTACAAAATCTTCAGTTTGCCAGTTTGAGATGGTGACAAAGGAGGCTCAGCTCACGTATTCTCATGGACACACGCAAGTCTATAGCCACATATGGAAACATTCCCTTTGAAAGAAATCCAGATACAAGCTGAGTGACTCTTACTCATTGGGTAAATGAAATAAAATACTTCAAAAAGATTAGGAGAGCCTGAGACACAATTTTACCATAAAAACCAACCCCTGGTTAGCAACATCCCTGGAAGGGAAAGAACAACTCCCAGCTTCTTCCTGACAAGAAAAGGGCTTGGATCCCACATCTGGTGCCCTAACTTCTAAGACTTCCACCTGAGGGGTGTGCTCCCAAAACATCCTGCTTTGAAAGAAAATAAGGCTTGTGTTCATACCACCGAAAGGCTGTAGTGAAGGCTGTAGTGAACTCAGAGACAGTTCTTGAAGGGTTTTTGTTGACTCACTGTGGCTAATGTCCTGGGGCCAAACTCACAGGTAAAAGACTGAAACGTATCTATTTTTTCCATGAAAGAGCCCTGTTTCCTTATCTTAAAAGCTTCAGTCTGGGGAGCAGGCTTCTAATTTAAGACCTAATTGAGGGATCCCTGGGTGGCGCAGCGGTTTGGCGCCTGCCTTTGGCCACGGGCGCGATCCTGGAGATCCGGGATCGAATCCCATGTCGGGCTCCCTGCATGGAGTCTGCTTCTCGCTCTGCCTGTGTCTCTGCCTCTCTCTCTCTCTTTCTCTCTCTCTGTGACTATCATGAATAAATAAATAAAATCTTAAAAAAAAAAAAAGACCTAATTGAGGACCTATCTAGGGGCCAACTGCAATGGTCTCCAGAGACAAAAGAGGCTGGGAGGCACAATCTTCCTCCTCTTCCTCTGTCTTGCACCAGGTCTTCACTGTCTCAGAAAGGAGCTCACATGTATATCTGGCACATTTTTGCAGCAGCTGACCAGAGGATGCCCCTTGATTGCCTGGCTCTGGTGGCCAGTGTGGCTTGCATTCGTGAGTCACACAGCACTGTAACAAAGTTTTTAACCAGCAATCCTCCAGGGCACAGTATCGAGGCAGCAGACAGAAGTGCCTAGACTTTCTGTGAAAGAGATCTATTTGCTTATCATAATTCTGCAGCCTGAGGGCCAGGGTTTTATTTTGTCATGCATCAAGGAGCCAGCTGTATTACTCTCCAGAGAATGGGGAGGTTGGTGTATGCCATCTTCATACTTACTCTTTGTACCATATCGCTAGTGGATCCATGAAAGGAACTTGTGCATACATTTGGCAGCCCAACTTTTGTTGCTGTGTCCAGGGAGACATATGATGATAGTCTAGCTCTGGTGGCCAGCAGGGCTTGTGTTGATGGGTTCAGTGGCATGGTAGCCAAGAAACAATTCTTAACTCGCTATCACCCCAGTGCAGACAGGTATACCCATCCCCCAGTCTTTTCCTGAAAGAGTTATATTTTTCCACTTTAATAGCTGCTGCCTGAGTATCTGGCTTCTAATAAGTCTACATTTGGCTGCTGAGATCCTGCCCCTTTAGGATACCGACAGTTCTTGGCACACCTTCAACTACGGGAGCCACTAAAAACAAGGAATTGTGCTTGGAGAATCATAAAGGTTTGAGAGACAACTAAGAGCTAGAGTAGGGTTGAAAGATAAAATTTATCTCCTATGTGAGACCACTATGTCAAGACTGGAAAGGATAGCTGTTTCATCTAATGCACAGGAACAAACCCAGAGAATCAAGGAAAATGACAGAGGAGTATATTCCAAATGAAGGAAAATGGTATAACCCTAGAACAGATCTTAATGAAACAGAGATAAGTGATTTACCTGATAAAGAGTTCAAAATAGGGGCACCTGGGTGGCTTAGTCAGTTAAATGTCTGCTTTCAGTTTAGGTGGTGATCTCTGGGTTCTGGGATTGAGCTCCACATTGGGCTCCCTGCTCAGTGGGGAGTCTGCTCCTCTCTCTCCCTTTGCTCCTCCTCTCTGCTCATTCTCCAATCAATCAATCAATCAATCTGAAAAAAAAAAAAAATATACGGTGGCTAAAAACCTCCCAGACTTGGGGAAGGTAACAGACATCCAGATCCATTAATCCCATAAAGGTTTAAATAAAATGATCCAAAGAGACCCACACCAAGATGCATAATAATCAAATTGCCAAAATTAAAAATAAAGAGAGAATCTTAAAAGTAAAAAGAAAAAGAACTTGTTATATATAAGGGCCCCTCCCACTCCCCCTCCCCCTCCAGTAGGACTGTAAGCAGATTTTTCAGCAGATACTTTGCAGGTCAGAGGGAGTGGCATGATATATTCAAAGTGGTGAAAGAAAAACTCCCAACCAGTAATACTCTGCCTGGGACAACTGTTCTTCAGAAAAGATATCTTGAAGGAGAGATAAAGAGTTTCTCAGACAACAGAAGCTTGAAGGATTTCATCATTAATAGATTGGCCTTACAACAAACATTAAAGGAACTTCTTTAAGCTTAAATGATAGTTAATTAGTACAGGAAAACATATGAAAGTATAAATCTCACCAGTAAAGGTAAATATATGGTTACATTCAGGATAATCTCATGTACTAGTGGTTAATCATTTATAAATCTAGCATGGAGATTAAAAAGACAAAAGTAGTAAAAATAACTAGCTTTGAATATTTTTTTTTTTAATGGAAAGCACGGTAAAGAGATAAATTGTGACATTAAAAACAAAATGTAGGGGAAAGAGTAAAAATGTAGAACCTAGAATGTATTCAAACTTAAGTTGTTATCAATTTAAAATAGACTGTCACAAATATGTTTTATGTAAGCCTCATGGTAACCAGAAAGCAAAAACTTATAGTAGATACACAAAAAGTAGAAACGTATCTAAGTATACCATTAGAGAGATAAATCAGAAAGGAAAAGGGCAAGAGAAGAAGAAAGGAACAAAAGAATTACAAAATAGCCAGAAGACAATTAACAAAATGGCAATGTCTATACTAATAATTACTTTAAATGTAAATGGACAAAATTCTCCACTCGAAAAACAGAGTTGCTGAGTAGAGCAAAAAGAAGACCCAATTATATGTTCCTACAAGAGACTCAATTCAGCTTTAGGGACACACAGAGACTGAAAGTGAAGAGATAAAAAAGATATTCCATGCAAATGGAAACAAACAAAAAACCTGGGGTTGCTGTACTTAGCTAAAGTAGATTCTAAGACAAAGACTTTAAGAGTACACGAAGAAGGTCATTAAATAATGATAAAGCCATCAAACCCAGCAAGAGATTATAATATTTGTAGATAGTTAGGCACCCAGCATAGGAACACCTAAATATATAAAGCAAATATTAACAGACTTAAAGGGAAAAATAGCAATGCAATAATAGTAAGGGACTTCAATACTTTGTGCCATCAATGGGTAGACTAGACAAAATAAATAAACATGGCCTTAAACAACACATTAGACTGGATGGACCTAATAGACAAGTACAGAACATTCCATCTAAAAGCAACAAAATGTACATTCTTCTCAAGTGAATATGGACATTTTCCAGGATAAATTAAGTTACTTGGTTACAAATGTGTAGTAATTTTTTTGCCTTCTGACAGACTGATCAGAGGAGTAGGGGAAAACCAAAAGGAGCTCCATTCACAAGTGGCAGGCACATTATCTCCTAATTCTAAATCACTAGGTAAATAAAAACTAACTTTATAGTCTCCTCACCTTGTCAGATTCTTTCCACAACATACCATGGGGCAAATATGATAGCCTCATTTCTGTGTCACTGAGAAATACTAAGTTTCTTTGATAATAATTGGTTCAGTATAATTACCAGCACCTCTAACAATAATAGTGATAACAGAAAAACAATATATGAAAAAGAATAGCCAAAATGATTACACTTGTATATCCCTTTACTTCTATCATCTTGTCAAACCAAATTAACTCACTAGGTGCTTCCCTCTCTTTGGTGTGATAGGCCCAAAGATGTACCCTGCTTTCTTCTCTGAGTAGTAGCTTCTCTGAGTAGTTTTATCTCTTGAGATTTTCCTCAGAAAGTAGGATAGGTCCTCAGTAACTTTATATATTATGCAGGTCTTTTTATAGCCCGGGTACCATTACCAGCATTCCATCCTGAAGTGTCTTGAAGTTAGGGTACTCCTGTTCAGTTGGGCAATCCTCTAGGAAGGGGTTTCTAGTATGGTGGCTGAAGCTCCAACTATCCACAGAGATGGTCATGCAACACACATGAAAACCATGTTTCCTTGCCTCTCAAAGAATGTGGACACAGACTACTTCATACTCTTTTTCAGATCTGCCATCTTTTTTTCTGCTTCTTTCTCCTTTTAGCTGGATTACCCCTTGGGGGTAAATCAAGATCTCTACCTATTGAGTAGCTTAGTAATATTCTAACAAGATAATCTCAGTTGGCAATTTAAAGGGTGAGAGATCTGGTTGGGAAAATCGAGAAGACAACATCTGAAACCACCATGCTGTATACGTAGAAATACAGTTTATAATGTTACATATACTAATTGTCAAGTGTTATGTATATTCTAAACACTGTAGAAGTTAGGAAGAGAGCTACATAATGATGGACAAATAATAGCTCAGTCTTAAAGATAAGGTGAAAGGAAGGGATAGACAAGAATACAGATAGGAAAATCTAAATAGGAATTATAGGGTTCATAATGTATGTCATATGTTGAGAGACAAAGTTAACTGTAGTCAAGTGGAATAGGTTTGCAGAGGCTAGACTATAGAGGGCTTTGAATACCGTGGAAGATTTTTAAATAGAGAGGTGAAATAGCTAAAGCAGGATTTCACAAAGATTAATCAGATATCAGTAGGTAAAATGGACCAAAGGAGGAAAATACAAAACACACAGTACTATAACACTATCATAATATTTCAGATATTTGGTATTGAGAATCTAAACAAGTATAGTGACATGGAAGGAAATAGATACAAATTTCAAAAAAAAAAATCACTACAAGAGTGATCAAAATTAGGTGACTGAATAGGAAAGGGAGTAGAAGTTAGTAAGGAGTGATTCAAAGATGATTCAAGTTTGTATCTGAATGAGTGGGAGAATGGTAGTTCTATTAAAATAAACAAGGAAGCCTTTATAATGTCTTTCATCTTGAATGTTCCTAAGGTTATTGTTATAGGAAGAATAGCAGCCCCCCTAATAATGTTCATATCTTAATCTCAAGAGTTTATCAGTATTTTCCGTACATCACAAAAGCTACTTTGAAGATGGTTAAGTAAGGATATTTAGATGGAGAAATTATGCTGCATTATCAGAACAATATAATATAATTGGCCAATATAATATATTGGGCCCAATATAATCACAATGGTCCTTATAAGGGTTTGGCAAGAGAGAAGGTGACTTGACAACAAAAGCAGAGAGGTAAAAGAGTCTGTAAAGCAAGACCAGGTGCCAGAGGTTGAGGACAGCCTTCAGAAGCCTGTAGCTTGCAGATGCAAGTAAACATGTTTTCTCAAAGCCTCCAGAAGTAAAGCAGCCCTGTTGACACCTGTTTTAGGACATCTGGCTTCCAGTATTGTAAGATAAATTTGTTTTACCTTAAGCTACTAAGATTTGTGATAATTTGTTATGGGAGTAACAGGAAACTAATAAAGTTCCATTCTCAGCCCCCTACTTGGGTAATGTCATCCTTGGCAGTGGCTTCAGTTATGACCCATATGATGACTATCAAAAATAAAATCTGGACACAGATTTCTAACCTATGTATAGTGCATCCTGAAAGTCTTATGGTTGCTGCAAAAGTATTGGGTTCAGTTTGTGTAAGCTGTGAATAGAAATCTCTCTCAGATCTGACTTGTATACCATTGCCACTATTTCCCCTTGTAATTTAAAAAACTGTGGTAAAGAACACAGAACATGAAATGTGCTGTCTTAACTTCCTTAAAACTTGCTTTTTATTGTTAAGATGGACATAATGGTATCTACTTTTTACTTTCTAGGGTTGTTGAGTAGATTTAATGAGATAATGTAAATTGCTTGGCTTACAACAAATAACCTTGTTTGTTCTGAATGATACATATCTGATGTATGAATCATCATATCTGATGATTCAGATATGAATCATCATATGATTCAGAACAAATCATATGATGTGTAAGATTACACCCAAATCATATGGGTGTAAGAGTTTTATGCTGGTAGTACCAGATTAATTTTGAGTTTCTCCCTTGGTCCTATTTCCCTAGTTTGGAAATTATATCAGTTGAGTGTGTGTTGCTGAGTTCTGATAGTTAACTTTAATATTTTATCTCTAGGTCTTAGGGTGAAAGAGAAGAAACTACCTGGAGCAGACACTTCTATGTCTGACTCAAAAGGCTATGAATAATTTGACTAGAATCTTAGCCTTTTATTGGTTTCTTGGGCTTTTGAGTGATAATTTAGTTCCCTGAGTAATACTTAGGGGAAGCAAATAACTTTCATTATTAATTTACAACATATTTAACTCATCAAAACAACTTTCAGCTTGATTTTTTAAAGATAATTTTGTCTCAAAGAGCACAGCCAGTTTTTTCAGTCATCAATATACTGAAGGGGGAAAAACAGCTAATTGGAACCAGGAAGCATTTCTTCCAGACTAGGAAGTGCTTTTATTTTATTTTATTTATTTTTTTATTTATGATAGTCACAGAGAGAGAGAGAGAGGCAGAGACACAGGCGGAGGGAGAAGCAGGCTCCATGCACCGGGAGCCTGATGTGGGATTCGATCCCGGGTCTCCAGGATCGCGCCCTGGGCCAAAGGCAGGCGCCAAACCGCTGCGCCACCCAGGGATCCCTAGGAAGTGCTTTTATTTATTTATTTTTTTTATTTTTATTTTTTTTTTACGAATGAGGCAATTTATTAACACCTAGGAAGTGCTTTTAAAATCAAACTGTTACATGTCAATATAAAGTCAATATAAATGTAGCTAGTGGAACATTTAGTACCTAGATATTATATAATATGTAATATTTTTACTTGACATTCTTCTGTTCAAAGATTTTGTAAAGGATATTGCATTACATGTAGTTTCTTAGGTTCCTCTTACTGTGATAGTTTCTCAAGCATCTCCTGTTTTTTATGATTTTGATCGTTTTCAAGAGTACTTTTCCTCTTCACTTGGGATTTGACTGATGTTTTTCTCATGATTAGACTGGGGTAATGGGTTTTGGGGAGGAAAACCACAGAGATAGATTACCATTTTCTTCACATTGTATGGCAGCATTGTTGATACTGACCTTGACTACTTGGCTGGAATAAAGTTTGTTAAGTTTTTCTACTGGAAAGTTCTTCCCTCCCTCCCATTTATATACTGTACTCTTGGAAGGAAGTCATTATGCCTATTCCACACTTAGGGAGTAAGGAATTACGCTCCATCTTTGTGAAGGCTGAGTATCTACATAAATTATTTGGAATTCTACATGGGAGGTTTGCCTCTTCTTAGTGTGTTTGTATGTGTATCAGTCATCATGGATATTTATTTTATATTTGGGGTTATACTCCAGTAACAATTTATTTTGTTGCTCAAATGTTTCAGTTTTGACTGTGGGGAGGTCTTTCATTGAGCTGCTGCATCCCTCTTACATATCCCTATCATTATATGTGTTTCGTATTTGAACCCTTACATGCTTTCTGGCACTGCAGGGTGTTCCAGGCTAATCTATATTGCCTGCCCCAATCCTAGAGTCAGACATTATCCCAAGGAACCCTGATTCATTTTATTGGAGAAAAGAGTTAGAAATTAAGATGTGGCGCAGAGAGTTCTTGATTTTGACCCACTTCCTCCAAAACATATCATAATTTCATGCATCCATGTCTTTGGCAATGATGCTTTCTTTGTACAAAATATTCTCTTCCTTTTTTCTGCGTGGAAAACTCCCATTTTATCTTTCAAAAGCCTATTCAAGGAGTACTTTCTCTGGAAAGTAGTTCCTTAATTCTCTGAGTCATTTACTCTCTTTTAAAAGTTCTTTTACACATTTTGCATATTGTTACAGTTTTTTTCTGAAGTTTTTATTGAAATTTCAGTTAACATACAGTGTAATATTAATTTCAGGTATACAATATAGTGATTCAACACTTCCATACAACATCTGGTGCTCATCACAATAAGTGCACTTTTTGATCTCCATCATCTATTTAACACATCCCCCAATCACCTCCCTTCTGGTAACCATCAGTTTGTTCTCTATAGTTGAGACTGTTTCTTCGTTTACTAGTCTCTTTCTTTTTTTCCCCCTTTGCTCATTTGTTACTTAAATTCCCCATATGGGTGAAATCATGTGGTATTTGTTTTTCTCTGATTGACTTATTTTGCTTAGCACAATACTCTGTAGCTCTATTGCAAATGGCAAGATTTCATTCTTTTTGATGGCAGAGTAATATTCCATTGTATATGTATACCACATCTTTATTCATTCATCAGTCAGTGGACACTTGGGCTGTTTCCATAATTTGGCTATCATTGATCATGCTGCTATAAGCATCAGGGTTCACATATCCCTTTGAATTAGTATTTTTGTAATCGTTGGGTAAATACCTAGTGGTGTGATTGCTGTATTGTAAATCCTGTTAGTTTTTTTGTTTTGTTTTGTTTACATGTATACTTGCCCTGCTAGACATTGAGGTTTTTCACAACAGTGGTTGGGACATTCTCATTTCTTTAGAAAAGCCTACAAAACAAAAAAGTTTGTTTTTGAAAGGAAATGAAGTAGTGGTGGTGATAATTAAAGGGGGACTTGAGGGAATGGTTTTACCAGAATTATAATCTAAAAGACAGCATACTACTTAGTATACTTAGGTTCTTTTGCTTTTCATACAGCTGTTACTTAATGTCCTTTGAAAAGGAAGACCATTTTGTTGTCTCAAACAGAATATGGTAAAAATCAGGGGCAGCCCGGGTGGCTCAGTGATTCAGGGATCAGCCCAGGGCCTGATCCTGGAGACCTAGGATTAAGTCCCACTGTCAGGCTCCCTGCTGGAGCCTGCTTCTCCCTCTGCCTGTGTGTCTCTGCCTTTCTCTCTTTCTTTGTGTCTCTCACGAATAAATAAATAAAATCTTAAAAAAAAAAAAAGATAATGAATAGGCCTCTAGACATTTTAAGCAGGAAAGGGTTTAATACAGAGAACTAGATGCTAATGAAATCTTTGTCTGGGTTTGAAAAGAAAGGCCTTTGCTTTCAAGAAATAAGTAATTATAGGAATAGCTCAAAACTTCTACCTATGATCTTAACTGTTTGTAGAAGCCAGTATGATTTGTAAGAGCTCACTTAGAGGCCATGGCAAACTTCATGTCTTCAGTCTGCTCAAGGCATTTTCTTTTGCTACAAGGAGGGATTGATTTTATTTTATTTTTTTGGTCTTTACCTAGGATTAACTGTGAATCTGGGGGATTTCTCATATACATGACAACTCATATACTGCCTTTCTCTAAAGGTGTCTTATTTTTATCTTTTTTTTATTATTAAAGATTTTATTTATGTGTTCATGAGAGACAGAGAGAGAGAGAGAGAGAGGCAGAGACAGAGGCAGAGGGAGAAGCAGACTCCATGCAAGGATGCAGGGAGCCCGATGCTGGACTTGATCCCAGGACAAAGGCAGGCGCTAAACCGCTGAGCCACCCAGGGATCCCCAATTATTTTTATCATTTTCTTTCTTTCTTTCTTTCTTTCTTTCTTTCTTTCTTTCTTTCTTTCTTTCTTTCTCTCTCTCTCTCTTTTTCTTTCTTTTCTTTCTTTCTTTCTTTCTTTCTTTCTTTCTTTCTTTCTTTCTTTCTTTCTTTCTTTCTTTCTTTCTTTTTTAAAGCTGTGGTTAATGCTAACCAGGGATAGGTGCTATTGTTAAAAGATTTGGTTGAGTGGGAGATTATGAACTAAATAGATGGAAATATATGTATGTGTCCATATATATTTATGTGTCTTTGAGGAAATTCTGGTTATTTTCAGGGAAAGCCATACATGTTCACTTTGACATCTTGTTAAATGTTTGTTTTTTAGTCACTTCTAATAAATGTACAGAATTGTTTATTTTCCTCCTATTTGGCATTCTTGGCAAATAGTGCTTATTGGTTTGATTTTTTTTTTTAACCTCTCTGGTATTTACAACATTGATGGAAAATTTAGGGAGTCTGAGTTTTACATTTTGAATTTCTCTATCGAATCTCTACCATATTTAAATGACATTTCCTTGTAAACTAAAGTTTTGGGTTAGGAATTCTAATTTTGTGTGACTTTATATAGGTTAGGTCAGTCTTGCTCAATATTTGTCTACTGTATATTTGACTACTGTATTAGATTCCTATTGCTACTGTAACAAATTGCCATAAATTCAGTGGCTTAACAGAATTTTTTTCCCCTCATAATTCTGGATACCTGAAGTTCAAATTATGATGTCACCAGGACCATTCTCTGTCAGCATTTCTTGGTTTGTAGACATATAACTCTAATCTCTGCCTTAGTATTCTCATCATTTTGAGTGTGTTTACCTCAAAACTCCCTCTGCCCCTGTCTTTTAAGAATCACATATAGGGCTCATTCAGATAATCCAGGATAAACCTCTCTCAAGACCTTTAATTTAATCACATCTTTTGTCATTCATGGTAATATTCATGGGTTCTAGGCCATATTTTTCCAGCCTGCCATACCTATAGTTAAGTCAGCATTCTTTTTTTTTTTTTAGATTTTATTTATTTATTTATTTATTAGAGAGAGAGAGAGAGAGAGAGAGAGAGAGAGAGAGAGAATGTGTGCACAAGCAGAGGGAGCAGCAGGCTCCCCACTGAGTGGAGAGCCCGACATGGGGCTTGATTCCAGAACCCTGGGATCACAACCTGAGCCAAAGGCAGGCACCCAAATGACCAAGCCACCCAGGTGCCCTAGGTCAGCATTCTTTACCACATTGCTAGAGTATGCTTCTGAAACTTGTAGTGATGGTCTTGTGCTTGAGAGTGGACATTCATTGCTTTGTAAACAGTATTATAGGCTCCAAGTCTTAGAGGGCTTAAAATAGCTGTCACACTCTCATTTTTTTTTTTCTGTTTTCATGGCCAGGATGGTGACTTTGTTAGCATTAACTCTCTTTTTCTCTGTGGTCTTGATGACTCCAAGGGGCGGTGGGGAGAGGTAATGGAGTCCAGCACATCTAGCAGTATTATACTTGCCACATTCCCTTTTTTCCTGGTGGTCTGCCAGTCTTTGAACTTGTGTGTTTTGCTGCTGGTAGTCAGCATGTTGTCCATATGCCAGCCTGAGATAGTCACATAGGCCATCACGTCCTTGATGACCTTCTCATAGTACTTGTATGGTATGAGTAAGATAAGCATAAAATTATATAACTTTAATATAAAATACATAAGATGAGAGAAAAAATAATATAGGGAGAAAGTCTTTTGTGTGTGTGTGTGTTTTTTAAAGATTTTATTTATTTATTCATGAGAGACACAGGCAGGCAGAGACATAGGCAGAGGGACAAGCAGGCTCCCTGTAGGGAACCTGATGCAGGACTCAATCCCAGGACCCTAGGATCATGACCTGAGCCAAAGGCAGATAGATACTCAACCACTGAGCCACTTAGGTGCACCAGAAAGTAATTTTAATACCTAAACAAAGTCTATTTCAATATGTTGTGTTAGGAATTTGTTTCTCTAGCTGGTTGCTAAGGAAACTTTTGACCTTTGACATTATTTCTTTAAAAGAAAAATTAACCCTTGAGATTAAATAGAAATACACAATAATAACGTTTAAATTCTCTCCATACCACTTGCCTTTTTTTAAAGTGACTTAAATTTTTCAAAAGCTTAGTGCTGTATAAAAATTGAAGATTTTCCTCTCACCCAGTCACTTAATGGTGAGAGAAGAAAGCAATTGTAAGGCAGTAAGGTGAGTCGAGTGCATTTGTAAACTTAGAATTTTAAAAATCAAAAAACTAAAGTTTCAGATTTATTTTTTTAAGATTTATCCATATATTCATGGGAGACACAGACTGAGAGAGAGAGAGGCAGAGGCATTGGTAAAAGGAGAAGCAGGTGCCTCACAGGGAGCTCGAAGTAGGACTTGATCCTGGATCCCAGGATCACGACATGAGCTGAAGGCAGGCGCCCAACTGCTGAACCACCCAGGCATCCCTAAAATTTCAAAATTTGAAATGAAAATATATACTCATTTTATACATGTATCATCTGAAATAGACCCTGTTGTGTCAAAGCAGACCTAATGCACTGGTATAGATATGACAATATAGTACATGCATTGAAAAGATAATGTGAAACCAAAAAGGTGTGGCCATAAGGTAGTCCATTTTTTTCCTCTTCATTAATTTATTAATTTATTTAACATCTATGTGCTAGGCACCATGCTGAGTGGTAGGGGATATAATCTCATTGAACTCTGGTAGTCATAAAACTAAATGAAAATTTGTAAGAAAAACCTGTTAAACTAGGAAAAATTGAAGGTGTAAATATCTTACAACCCATTAAGTTTACATATTCAAAATCTCAGGCTGGCACCTGGACAACATGCTGACTACCAGCAGAAAATATGCTGTTGATTTTTATAAAATGTACTAAAAGATAGATTCAGATGGGTGAGATTTATTTAAGACTTTAAAAACACAGAACGGTATTTTCTGTATCTGAATTAATATATATAATATAAAAATATAAAACATGCTGCTGTAACTCAGACTGTTGGGGAAGGAAGAAGCAAAGGATATAAAATAGAGAAGGATTAGGGACTTAAATCATCTGTAAGTTCTTCTCACTTAAAAAATGGATTTGAAATATATATGGCAAATAATAAAATTGTTAAATGTGGGTGGAGGGGTATACCAAGGTCTGGGATGTTTTTCTTTTTATATTCAAGAAATTTTCTTATAAAAAGGAAGGAAAAATAGTGAATCATATATGTGATTATATACGTTCAAGCTAGAAAACAAGAAAGGAAAATTCTTAGATGCTAAGGACTCAAAACAAAAATCACTGCCATTGCAATGACCAGTTGCTGAAGTCAAATGGTCTTTTATACTGCATTTAGATACAGTATTGTTGGACACTGATCTCATGCCTGGAGTTGAAGGATAAGACCTTAGGCCAGTATAAGCAATGAGAGGTAAAAACCTGGTGTCTGTCTCAAATAATACCTGGTAAAATTCTACCCATGGATTATTAGGGATATGGTAAAGAAAGGGAGTATTGACTTAGGAACATAGGTAGAAGAGGCATCATCCTCAAAAAACTGGAACTACAGGATTGTATAAAAAGTTTAAGACTGAATTTTTTAAAAAAAATATTTATTCGTGAGAGAGATGGGGGGGGGGGGTCAGAGACACAGGCAGAGGGAGAAGCAGGTTCCATGCACAGAGCCTGATGTGGGACTTGATCCCAGGACTCCAGGATCATGCCCTGGGCCGAAGGCAGGCGCCAAACCGCTGAGCCACCCAGAGATCCCCTTCAGACTCTGAATTTAAATTAAAAATAAGAATAAGAAATAAGACAAATAAGAACTGGTCCAGAACTGGGACGCCTGGGTGGCTTAGCGGTTGGGCATCTGCCTTCGGCTCAGGGTGTGATCCTAGAGCCCTGGGATTGAGTTGCACATCGGGCTCCCTGCATGGAGCCTGCTTCTTCCTCTGCCTGTGTCTCTGCCCCCCCCTCTGTTTCTTGTGAATAAATAAATAAATAAATAAATAAATAAATAAATAATCTTAAAAAAAAAAAACTGGTCCAGAACTAATGAAATGCCTAAAGTTCTAAAGTTTCAGCCAAGGTAAATGCAAGAAACACTTTATAAGGACACCACCAAACCCATAGCATGAAAATAAATCCTGCTGAAAATTAACTTAATGTCAGAAATTATATGCCACAGAGAAGCCATAATCACTGTCAGCAGATGCCAAAACTGAAGAACCAATGACTTGAGAATTGATAACAATTTCAAAGAGACTTTAAAATAGATGTTTAAAATATGTAAAGCAACTGGGAATAGAATTCATAAGACAGAAACAGAGTATAGTGATAGTTATAGAATGGATTTTAAAAAGAATCTGGGGGCACCTGGCTGGCATAGTCAGTAGAGCATGCAACTCTTGATCTCAGGGTCATGAGTTCAAGTGCCACATTGGGCATAGAGCCTACTTAAAAAATAAAAAAAATTAAATAAAAGAATCTGAAAGTTCTGAAAGAAAAAAAAAACCTGAATAGATGAGTAAATTTGAAAGCTACAGAGTTAAAAAAAAAGAAATCGGAAGTAGGTTAGAGCAGATCATTACAATAAACTATAGAGAGAGCATTTAAAAGATGACAGAAGGCTAGAATGAGATGCAGCTAAATGACAAGTAGGAGCTATGAAAAGGGAGAATAGATTATGTGGGAGAAATAACATCCAAGTAAATAAAAGTGGAGGATGTCCCAGATTTATAAAAATACCCCTGAACAGTCAAACACTATGCCAGAATAGCAAAATCAAAAATAACTGCTAGGTTCTTTATAGATTTTTGGAGACTAGCCCTTTATCTGATAAGTCATTTGAAATACCATCTCCCATTGTGTAGGTTGCCTATTAGTTTCGTTGACTGTTTCCTTTGCTGTGCAAAAGCTTTTTTATCCTGATTAAGTCCTAATAGTTCATTTTTGCTTTTGTTTCCCTTGCCTTTGGAGACATGTCTAGCAAGAGGTTGCTGCAGCTGAGATTAAAGGAGTTGCTGCTTGTGTTCTCCTCTAGGACTTTGATGGATTCCTGTTTCACATTTGAGTCTTATATCCATTATGAGTTTATTTTTGTGTATGTTTAAGAAAGTGGCCTGATTTCATTCTTCTGCATATTGTTGTCCAATTTTCCAACACCATTTGTTGAAGAGACTTTTTTCCATTGGACATTCTTTCCTGCTTTGTTGGAGATTAGTTGATCATAGAGTTGAGGGTCCATTTCTTGTTTCTTGGTTCTGTTTCATTGATCTGTGTGTCTGTTTTTGTGCCACTACTATGCTATCTTGATGATTATAGCTTTGTAAGGCAGCTTGATGTCTGGACTTGCGATGCCTCCAGCTTTGTTTTTTTTTTTTTTTTTTTTTTTTTTCAGCATTACTTTGACTATTTGGGTCTTTGTGGTTCCACACAGATTTTAGGATTGTTTGTTACAGCTCTATGGAAAATACTGAATGTATTTTAATAGGGATTGCATTGAATATGTGGATTGCTTTGGGTAGCATAGACTTTTTTTTTTTTTTAAGATTTTATTTATTTATTCATGAGAGACACAGAGAAAGAGAGAGAGGCAGAAACATAGGCAGAGGGAGAAGCAGGCTCCATGCAGGGAGCTGGACGTGGGACTCGATCCGGGGTCTCCAGGATCAGGCCCTGGGCTGAAGGCGGTGCTAAACCGCTGAGCCACCCGGGCTGCCCAGCATAGACATTTTAACAGAAATATTTATTCTCCTAATCCATGGGCATGGAAGGTTTTCCATTTCTTTGTGTCTTCCTCAATTTCTTTCACAAGTGTTCTGTAGTTTTCAGAGTACAAATTCAACACCCAAAAACCAAAAAATCCAGTCAAGAAATGGGCAGAAGACATGAACAAACATTTCTCCAAAGAAAACATTTAAATGTCCAGCAGACACCTGAAAATAGTTTCAGCATCACTCAGCATCAGGGAAATACAAATCAAAACCATAGTGAGATACTGCCTCACGCCTGTCAGAGTGGCCAAAATGAACAACTCAGGAAACAATTGATGTTGGTGAGAATGAAGAGAAAGGGGAACCCTCTTACACTGTTGGTGGGAATGCAAATCGTGTAGCCATTCTGGAAAGCAGTATGGAGATTCCTCAAAAAGTTAAAAATAGAACTACCCTATGATCCAGCAATTGCACTACTAGGTGTTTATATAAAGGATACAAACATAGTGACTCGAAGGAGCACATGCACCCCAGTGCTTGTAGCAGCAGTTTCCATAATAGCCAAATTTTGGAGAGGCCAGATGTCCTTTGACAGATGAATGGATGAAGAAGATAAATGAACACACACACGCGCACACACACACACACACAGAGGAATATTACTCAGTTATCAAAAAGAATGAGGTGGGGTAATTGGGTGATGGGTATTAATGAGGAGGGTAGTTGAAGTAATGAACGCTGGGTGTTGTATGCAACTGATGAATCACTAAATTCTATCCCTGAAACTAATAATACACTGTATGTTAACTAAATTGAATTTAAAGGAAAAATTACACAAAACAAAACAAAATAACCACTAAAGGCTACCAGACCAGAATACTTTGAAAACAAATAGGAACATAGTAGACTTAACCCCAATTATATTTGATTAAATGTAAATGTTTTAAATACACCATTTAAAAGGCAAGAGATTGTGGCACCTGGGTGGCTCAGTGGTTGAGCATCTGCCTTCAGCCCAAGTCGTGATCCTGGGGTCCTGGGATCGAGTTCTGCATTGGGCTCCCTGCAGGGAGCCTCCTTCTCCTTCTGCCAGTGTCTCTGCCTTTTTCTGTCTCTCATGAATAAATAAATAAAAACTTAAAAAAAAAAAAAAAAAGGCCAGAGATTGTAGACTGGATAAAAAAGACCTGACTAGGCTATCTAGGAGAAATGCCCTGTATAAATAAAGCAACAATTATGTTAAAAGTATGCAAAAACTATATTATTAAGTTATTGGAAAGGTTAAGTGGCTGTTTGAATATCAGACAAGATAGACATTAGAATAAGGTATATTACCAAAGGAAAAGAAACATAATGGTACGAGGGTCAATTCTTTTAGAAGATAGTACCCCACATTTGTATATATTCAATGTATCAAGGAAAAATGAGCAGAACTGAAGGCAGAAATAGACAAATTCAAAATTATAGCTGGAGGGCAGCCCCGGTGGCTCAGCGGTTTAGCGCCGCCTTAAGCCCAGGGCCTGATGCTGGAGACCCAGGATCGAGTCCCACGTCCGGCTCCCTGCATGGAGCCGCTTCTCCCTCTGCCTGTGTTTCTGCGTCTCTCTCTTTCTCTCTCTGTGTCTCTCATGAATAAATAAATAAATCTTTAAAAAAACACAACAGAATTATAGCTGGAGATTTCTACAGTCTTGTCTTAGTGACTAATAGAATAAATAGGATCAGTTAAGATACAAAAGATTTGAAGAAAATTTTCAATAACTAGATTTAATAGGTTTAATTGAATTATAATAATCTTAATTTGTTATAAATTTATAAAGTACTCCACAACAGTGGAAGAATACAGATTTTATTTTAATGCAAATGAAACATTTACCAATATGAACCATTGACTGGGCAAAGAAGTCTTGATAAATTATAAAGGATTGATATGATACAGAAATGACTGATGATGGGACGTCTGCTGGCTAGGTTTGTAGAACTTGCAACTCTTGATCTCGTGATTGTAGGTTCAAGTCTCATGTTGGATGTAGGGATTACTTAAAAATAAAATCTTAAAAAAATGATTATTGATGGGATAGTTCTTCATCTTCATGAGTTAATTCTTTTATTCTTCATCGAGAATGAAGAATCTAAAGATCATTCAAACTTAAAAGTATAATGGGGGAATGTGTTCATTGACCATGATGTATTAAATTAGAAATCATTAACAAAAAGATGTGTGGGAAACCTCTAAATATTTGGAAATTAAATAACATCATTTCACATATAATGCATGGGTCAAAGAAGAAATTATGAGGAAATCTAGAAAGTATTTTGAATGGAATGATAATGAAAGCACATATATCAAAATTTGTGAGACATAGGAAGAGCAGTGATTAAAGGTAAATGTGGAGGTATATGCTTATTTTAGAAGAGAGAAAGGATTTAAAACCATTGATCTAAACTTCTACCTTAAGCAAATTAAATGTAAAATAAGTGGAAAGAGGCAAATAAAGATAAATGCAGAAATGAGTGAAATAAAAAACAAGAAAAATAAGGAAGCAAATATAGTTTTTTTTTGTCATCCACTTGTATTTTTTAGTCACCAGAATTTTTATCACAATTATTTTATGTAAATGGCTTGAGTTTTTTTTTTTTTTTTTAAGATTTTATTTATTTATTCATGAGAGACACACAGACAGAGGCAGAGGGAGAAGCAGGCTCCATGCAGAGAGCCCAACGTGGGACTTGATCCCAGGTCTCCAGGATCACACCCTGGGCTGTAGGTGGCACTAAACCGCTGAGCCACCCAGGCTGCCCAGGCTTGAGTTTTTTTTATTACCTTTTTCCTTAAGTTTGCATACTGAAAAGGGCACAAATCATTACGTATATACTTTAATGAATTTTCTTAAAAATTTTTTTGAGTATAGTTGATGCACAGTGTTAGTTTCAGGTGGGCACTATAGTGCTTCCTCTTCTCTATACATTATGGTATGCTTACCACAAATTAGCTACTGTCACCATATGACACCATTATATCATTGACTCTATTCCTTATGCTGTACTTTTTGTCCCATGACTTACCATTTTATAACTGGAAGCTTGTATCTCCCACTCCCCTTACCCATTTTGCTCATCTCATCCCATCTCACTTTCTTCAGGTAACCATCTATATTCTCTGTATTTAATAGAATTCTAAATAGGCTGACCAGTAATCCCCCCTCTCCACACAAGCTCACAAATTACCAATGATACAATAATTCTTCATATTTCTAAGATGATTCTTTCACAGTTAATTAGGAATGAAGGTGGGGGCGTTAATATGGATCCTCCAGACCTGAAAGCACATTAGGAGAGAATTATAAATAGCTTTTGCTAGAACATTCAACAATTGGGAAGAGCGTATTATCAATATTAAATACATTGGTATTTATAACAATTAAAAATTGATTATTAAAAACTTTCCTTGAGAAAACTCTAGGCCCAGATCACTGGTGGATTTTGTCAGTTTAGGAGAAAAAAGTCCAGTTCTATTAGATTATTTCAGAAAATAGGTTAAGACAATGCCCTTGTACCCAAATCAAAGACACAGGAAAAGAAAATTATGGACCAAAATCCTCATGAACATAGACATGAAAATACATAAAATGTTAGCTGTTGAATCCAGAGACCTAGAAAAAAGATAATATATTATGACTGAATGGATTTATCTGAAACATGTAAGGTTGATGTATCATTTTAAAGTCACTCAATGGAATTCACCATATTCATTGGTTTGAGGAGAAACAAGTATCAATAAATATAGGAAGATATTTTGACAAAATTCAGCACCAAGTTATGGTAGAAAATATCTTCTCTCATTCAGTAGGTTGCCTTTTAGTTTTATTGATTTATTTCCTTTGCTGTGTGAAAGCCTCTGTATCAGCAATTAATTGGCCAGGGACCACTCCTGGCAAGGGTCAGGTAACCTCTCAGGCATTTCTGGGCTCAATAGCTCCTGTCAATCAAAGGGAATCCTTCAGAGAAGAGTGCAGGCTTGAGCTTTTGGCAGCCAGTACTTATAGCAGGTGGGAAATGAGTTCAGTATCCAGGAAGAGAAACTTTGGGGCATAAACAGCATGTATAGTTGGACCTGTAAAACTCCTTTGTTTTTTGTTTTCACTTTTGTTTCACTGTGTCATTTAGAATTAGATTGGGGAAGCTGAGCATGGAATGAATGATTTATTGCAGGGATTATCCTTTACACAGCTGAAGAAAAAGCTGGGGTGGGGTGGGGATGTAAAAGTCCAGACTGGGGCAGTTGGAAGATGAGAGAAGAGTCAGTAACCAGGAATCAGAAAGGGATGTTGGTGAAGTTTGTGGCTGCTGCTTCTTTGTATGGTGGTGAGCTTAAGTCATTGTAGTTGGTAGGACAAGTAGCTGGGAAGAAAAGCTGAATTCAAGAGAACAAAATGGAACCGTGTTTATGTTTGGTATTGCTTCTAGCCTTTTTTAAAGATTTTACTCATTTTTGAGAAAGTTGAGAGAGAGAGAGAGAGCACTCGAGCAAGAGTGGGGAGAGGGGCAGAGGGAGAGGGAAAAGCAGGCTTCCTGCTAAGCAGGGAGCCAGATGTGGGTCTAGATCCCAGTACCCTGGGATCATGACCTGAGCCAAAGGCAGATGCTTAACCTACTGAGCCACCCAGGTGCCTTTTTATGGCTTTTGGTAGCTTGATTGTAATGTGTTTTGGTATGGAAGCCTTTGCATTTATCCTTTTGGGAATCTGTTGAATGTTTTGAATATGTAGCTTCTTGTCTTTTACCAAATTTAGTTTTTAGCTATTATTTCTTCAAATATTCTTTCTGCCCCTTTATTTCTTCTCCTCTGGATCTCCCTGTTATGTATATGTTGGTACATTTGGTGGGGTCTCACATATCTTTGGCTCTGTTCATTTTCTTCATTAATTTTTCTTTGTGAAAAAAATTTTTTTTTTCTTTGTGCTCCCCAGACTGGATAATTGCATTTGATCTACCTTCAAGTTCTCTTTCTTCTGCCTCCTCAGAGTTGCTATTGAAACCCTGTAGTTAATTTTCATTTCAGTTAATGTACTTTTCAGCCCCAGATTTTTTCCCTTTGGTTCCTTTTCAAGTAATTTGTATCTCTTTATTGATAGTCTCTATTTGTTGACATCGTCTTTTTGGTTTCCATTAGCTCTTTGTGGGATCTTTGAACTCTTTGAGAATATTTAAGATGATGATTGAAAGTCTTGTGTAGTAAGTCTGATGTCTGTTCTTCCTCACATTTTCTGTCAGTTTCTCCTCTGAATGGGTTATACTTTCTTCTTAGTCTATCACAATATTCTTTTTTAAAAGAAAGTTAAATATTTTAATTTTTAAAAATTTAAAATAAAATTTAAAATATTATAATGTGATAACTCTGGAAATCAGATTCTTCTTATGATTTGTCTTTGTTGCTTTCTGTGGGTTGTTACTTGTTTACCAACTTTTCTAAACTTTTTGCAATTTTTTTTGGTGATGAGTTGTCACTAAATCTGCTTGGGCTACCATGACAACATAGAACAGATTTATTTTCTCATAGTTCTGAAGGCTGAAAGTCTGAGATCATGCTGCCATCTTGATTGGTTTCTGTTGAGAACTCTCCTCCTTACTTACAGATGGCCACTTTCTCCCTTGGTTCTCACGTGGCAGGGAGCAAGAGAGGGACACAGAGAGAAAGAGAAAAAAAAACACCCGTTGGTGTCTCTTCTCCCATTATGAGAGCCCCACCTTCATGATCTCATTTAAACCTGATTATCTCCCAAAGGCACCCCACCCTCAGTACCATCACAATGGGGATTAGGGGTTCAACATAGGAATTTTGGTGTGTGTGGAGGGGATTGGGGGGTGGGACATAGACACTTGGTACATAATAGTCTCTGAAATCTTTTGTTCTTTAGCTATGGTCTACCAGTAGTATGAGAGAGATTTCCTTGAATATCTGAAGTAAAAAAGAAAATAGAAAGAAAAGAGAAAAGAAGAGAAGAAAGAAAATCCTTTCTTTGCAGACTGGACCTGTGTTGGAGCACTCTAACAGGCTGTTTACTAGTCTGTCTTTTCTTCCTGTTTGTGCTGAGCCTAGAGATGAGCCAGTAGTTTTCTCAGATCTTCTCTGAGTAGATTTCTTGCCTTAGACATGCATGGCTTTCTAAATTCCCAGTGTTTTTTAATGTTCTAATTTCCCAAAGAAACTCTCTTGCCATTTTTTCTTTCAGGTTTTTGGCATGCCTGTTTGCCTTAACTGGAATATTTTGTTCCAGGTGGCACTAAATTTTTCTGAAGAATGCCCTCTGCTTAGCTGTTTTTCAGTAGAAGGAGATTTTGAAGTTGATAAAACAAAGGAGAGAGCATTGAATTAGTCCTTCAGGTAGCCCTGCACAGGTTACAGCAGACAAATACGAATTCTATGAGAACAGTCTGCTCTGCTCCCTCTAAACCAGGGACCAGGGTTCGTTTAACTGTTGGAATGTGGACTAGTATATTCAAGACTGCCACACAGCTGAGAGTGGGAAAGGGAAATAAAAATCTTGTGAAGCTTTTCCACTGTTCTGAAGTCATCATTTTCATGTTTCAGCATTTATTTGGTTGATGTAAACCTTTGACTAATTTCCAGAGTTCTGACAAATTTGATTCTGACAGTTTTTGGTGTCTCTGTGGAGGGGAATAGGCTCTCAGAACTACCTCTCCTACATGTTTTTCTGAGGGGGGGGGGGGGAAGAGTGATGTCATTGAGGAAGTGTATTTTGTTGGTGCTTTCTGATGTTTTGCTGTGTACCCCCTATAGTTTTTCTCTCCTCTTCCTCCTGTACAACTTCTGCTCTATCTTAACTGCTCTTAGTTGCTTTCATTAGTATTTTGGAGTCTTTGGATTATCCTTGTTTTTTCATTTGGCTTAAAATGAGGATATTGCATTTTTTATTGTTTTACTTGTTTGCTTTGTTGAATTTTTATGGTGTCCAGGAATCAAATTTTGTTCCTTTAATTCCTCCAATTTTCCTCTTGGTGCTTGTAGTCAACTCTTATTCTTACCCCAAGCCTCTCTGGTGATAATTCATATGTTTTCTTATAATTTTGTCTTTTCTAAAATATCATGTAAATGGAATTATACAGTATGTGTCCTTTTGAGCCTGGCTTTCACTTAGCATGATGCATTTGAGGATTTCTCCACATTTTTTTTTATCAGTAATTTGTTCATTTTTGTTGCCGAGTAGTTTATATCTGTTGTATGAATGTATAGCTGAAGCACATTTGGGGTGTCTTCTGTTTTCAATGATTATGAATAAAGCTGTTGTAGACATTCATTTATAATTTCATGTGAATGTAAGTTTTAATTTCTTTTGAATAGGTAAATACCTAGGAAGTTGGATTACTGTCATAACTTTCTAAGAAATTGCTAATCTGTTTTACAAAGTGACCATTTAATTTTGAGATACATGTACACATCACACATATGTCAATCTATGAGAGTTCTGGTTTTCTGCATCCTTTTTTTTTTTTTAAGATTTTATTTATTTATGCATGAGAGACTTAGAGAGAGGCAGAGACACAGGCAGAGGGAGAAGCAGGCTCCATGCAGGGAGCCTGTGGGACTTGATCCTGGGTCTCTCCAGGATCACGCCCTGGGCTGAAGGCAGGCACTAAACCACTGAGCCATCCAGGGATCCTGTTTTTCTGCATCTTTACTGTCACTTGATATTGTTAGTTTTTGGAATTTAGCACTGTAATGTATGGAAGTGGCATTTCTCTCTGTGTTTTACATTTTCCTGTTGACTAATGCTGTTGAGTATTTTTTCACATATATATTTGTGTATCTTCTTTGGGGAAGTTTCTGTTGAAATCTTTCGCTATTATTTATTTTAATTAGTTTTCAGAATTATTCTTATATTGTGGTTATCAGTCCTTTGTTAGATGTGTTTTTGCAGATATTTTCTCCCAGTCTGTAGCTTGCCTTTTTTCAAAGAGCAGTACTTAATTTTAAGGAAGTTGATTTTATTAATCTTTTGGGTTTTGTTTTTGTTGTTGTATCTAAAGCTCAAAGATTTCTTTCTGTGTTTTCAGTACTAAAAATAGATGAAAGTCAAAAATGTAATTAAAAAGTTTCTAGTATCCATGTTAAAAGTAAAAATGCTTAATTAAGCCAGTATTTTCAAATTGGTCATCTCAATATACATTAAATAGGAGAATTATTATTATTATATTTTCAGTAATCTCTATCCTAGTATGGGGCTTAAACTTATAACCCTGAGATCGAGAATTGCATACTCTACTGACTGAGTGAGCTAGAAGCCACAAAGAATTAATAATATTTACCTTTAATTTTTTTTTTAAATTTTTTTTTTTTAATTTTATTTATTTATGATAGGCACACAGTGAGAGAGAGAGAAGCAGAGACATAGGCAGAGGGAGAAGCAGGCTCCATGCACCGGGAGCCCGACATGGGATTCGATCCCGGGTCTCCAGGATCGCGCCCCGGGCCAAAGGCAGGCGCCAAACCGCTGCGCCACCCAGGGATCCCTACCTTTAATTTTTATACTAAGTTCTACCCTCGTGTATTTAACACAGTACATCTTAAGTCAGTTGAGACAGATTTCAAGGGCTCACTAGCCATGTATGTCTATTGATTACCATATTAGCACAGATCTACAAGTCTTACAGTTTTAGATTTTACTTTAAATCTGTTATTTATTTTGACTTAAACTTTGTATAATGTGAAAGGTGTGGATTGAAGTTCTTTTTATATGGTTGTCTGTGGGAAAGTTTTTTTTTTTTTTAAGTAGGCTCCATTCCCAGCGTGGAACCTCATTAGAAACCTTTTTTTATTTTTTTAGATTTTATTTTTTTATTAATGAGAGACACAGAGAGGCAGAGATACAGGCAGTGGGAGAGGCAGGCTCCCTGTGGGGACCCCGATGAGGGATTTGATCCTAGGACTCTGGGATCACATTCTGAACTAAAGGCAGATGCTCCACCTCTGAGCCACCCAGCAGTCCCTCCATCAGAAACTTTTTAATAAAAGTTGTTCTGGGTAATTAGAGATCTTGAGATCATTCTGGGCTCCAAAGCTCAACATTTAAACATACTTTCTTTTATTGCTTTGATTTATTGTTTTTTATTTCAGTGAAATGTATATTTATTTTGTAATTAACAGTTTTCAAACCATATTTGTAAAATGTTCAGAAGTGTTAGGCATTTAGTGGCTTTATTCATATACCTTTTTAAAACTTAAATGACATATTATGCTATTTACCTTTTTAAGATTAACCTTCCCAAACTTGTATCTAAAATTCTTACTTTGCTTCCAGGCATGTACTGGCATTGAAAACATTGATGAAGCTATAACATTGCTTGAGCAAAATAATTGGGACTTAGTGGTGAGTACTTTTAGTCTTTTTTCTTTTTCCCAGCATTTTTGAGATATGTATAACATTGTGTAAATTTAAGGTGTATAATATAATAATCTGATATATATTGCGAAATGATCACCATAGTAAGGTGAGTTAACACATCCATCATCTCACATAGTTACTTTTTTGTGTGTGATAAGAACTTTTAAGATTTACTCTTTTGGAAGTTTTCAAGTATACAATGTAGTATTGTTAACTTGCTATACTTTAGATCACCAGAATGTCCTCATTTTATACCTGGAAGTTTGTATTCTTTAACCGCCTTTACTCACTCTCCCCCATCCCTAGCAACCACCAATTTAATCTGTTTCTCTGAATTCCATTTTCTTTTGGATTCCACATATAAATGAGATCATACAATATTTGTTTTTCTCTGAGTTATTTGAAGAATTTTTTTCTTTTTTTGGACCAATAATCAAATTTCATTAATTCCTCAGTGTCTTTAATATTCCTTTATAGATGATTCAGCATACCATAGCCGATTTGTAACTGTAATCTGAGTGAATAAAATCTAAATGTCTTTAACTTGAAGTTCACTATTAAATTACTAAATTATTATGAATTTTTAGATAATTTAAATAATTCTTATGTTACTGTGTATTAAGGATCCTCTTCCCATATAATATTTTGCTGGAGATGCTTGGTAGGAGAGAAAATGCAGACTTGTCTAAATGTCAGAATAATCCTATCACTTCCCGAGGCTCTCACTTATGTCAGAAACAATTCTATTTCATGTTTTCCCCTTACCTTCTGGAGCTCTCACTTATGTCACTCCTTTCTAAGGCCATTAAAGAAGTGACATTCTGTTGTATATTTTTTAAAACATTTAAAAATATCTACTTCAGAGAGTTTATTATAGAAGTGATTTAGTTTTTTCCGTGGGAGAAGGCAGTAACTCAAAATCAAGTCCTTGCACAGCCCAACACACAGAATTGTAATTTACTTAAAATTGCAAGGCAAACTAAACATAAATTGTTTAACAGTATAGGAAGAATACTGATTGGGTTGGGATGACACAGGTGTCCCTCAGTGCCTTTGAAATGCTAAAAAAAATCTAAATTACAATTTGAAGAAGTGTTAATTTTCAAAGGTCAAAACTTGAAATGTGTGCTAATAGAACTGAGATTAGATACGTGGATAGCAAAAAAAAAAAAATGTGGATAGCTTCAAGTCCATGCATACATGGACTTATATAATCAACTCTCCATTGTCTATGTGTTTTGTATAGATTTACTGCTATTAACTTTTTTACTCGAAATATAAAACAGCTTTATTTATTTATTTATTTATTTATTTTTAAATTTTTTTTATTTATTTATGATAGTCACAGAGAGAGAGAGAGGCAGAGACACAGGCGGAGGGAGAAGCAGGCTCCATGCACCGGGAGCCCGATATGGGATTCGATCCCGGGCCTCCAGGATCGCGCCCTGGGCCAAAGGCAGGTGCCGAACCGCTGCGCCACCCAGGGATCCCTAAAACAGCTTTATTTTTTGTCTGTACAAGTAATGAACATTTTTCTAGTCTATTATTGTGTGATTAAAGTTAAAAAATTTTTTTTCATACAGATGAGGTAGTTCTACCATTTTGTCACCTGCAGTTTTTAATTAACAACCTATCATGAATGTCAAATTAAATTGACTAGTCATTCTTTATAATGTTCATAATGTTTGCATGGTATTCCAAGAAGTGGTTGTAGCATAATAATTTTACCAATCAGTGCTATGCTGTTAGACATTTAGGATTTTTGCAGTATTTTGCTGTTATCCACATTGCTGTAGGAATATTCTTAGACCTTCATCCTTGTATACTTAACCTATTATTTTCCTAGAAGATATTGAATAAATTCAGTTCATAAGTGTATTTCTGTATCAAATTGTGTGTGTGTGTGTGTGTGTGTATGTGTGTATGTATGTATGTATATATTATTTAGGTTTTGGGTATTTATAGTTAAATTGCCTTTCAGGATGTTTGTACTAATTTAAATCTTATCAAATATATACATTTTTGAAATGGCCTATTTCACTAAACCAGAACTTCCTTATTTTATTTTTCATATGGGGCATGTTTGGCCACTTGTCAAAATTTCTGTTTTTATGGCCTAACTCCAAATCCATGTTTTCACCTTGCTGTAATCTATTCAAAAAATATTTTTTTATATATATATATTTTAAAGTTTTTATGTTAATCATCTGCTGATCATCATGATAAGTACACTCCTTAATCCCTATCACCTATTTCATCCATCCCCTCTGCCTACCTCCCCGCTGAGTGACCATTAGTTTTTTCTTTATTGTAAGAGTTTGTTTCTTGGTTTGCGTATGTGTCTCTCCTTTCCCCCCCCATTGGTCCTTTGTTTTGTTTCTTAAATTACACATGAGTTAAATCATATGGTATTTGTCTTTTTCTGACTGTCTGTCTGTCTGTCTTTTTTTGACTTTTTCTCACTTAGCATTTACTCTCTAGCTCCATTCATGTAGTTGTAAATGGCAAGATTTCATTCTTTTTTTATGGCCGAATAATATTCCATTGTATGTAAATACTACTGCTCTCTATCCATTCCTCAATCATGGACAGTTGGGCTGCCTCCATGATTTGGCTATTGTCAATAATGCTGCTATAAACATTGGGGGTGTTTGTATCCCTTTGAATTAGGGTTTTGTATTCTCTGGGTAAATACTTAGTAGTACCACTGCTGGATGATAGAGTAGTTCTATTTTAACTTTTTTTTTTTTTTTAAAGATTTTATTTATTTATTCATGAGGGACACAGAGAGAGAGGCAGAGACACAGGCAGAGGGAGAAGCAGGCTCCATGCAGGGAGCCTGACGTAGGACTCAATCCCGGGTCTCCAGGATCACGCCCTGTGCCGAAGGTGGCGCTAAACCGCTGAGCTACCTGGGCTGCCCCGATTTTAACTTTTTAAGGAACTTCTATACTGTTCTTCAGAGGGGCAAAAATAAACTGTTGGGACTGCAGCAATATAAAAAGCTTCCGCACAGTGAAGGAAACAGTCACCAAAACTAAAAGGCAACCTATGGACTGGGAGAAGATATTTGCAAATGACATATGTGATAAAGGGTTAGTATCTGAAATTTGTAAAGAACTTTTCAAACTTGGGCACCTGGGTGGCTTAGTCGGTTAAATGTCTGCGTTCAGCTCAGGTCATGATCCTAGAATCCTGAGATTGAGCTTCGCATTGGTCTCTCTGCTCTGAGGGGAACCTGCTACTCCCTCTCCCTCTGGTTGCTGCTTTCCCTGCTTATGCTTTCTCTCTCTCTCTCTCTCTCTCTCTCTCTCTCTCTCTCTCTCTCTCTCTCTCTCTCTCCCCCCCCCAATCAATCAATCAATCAATCAATTAATTAAAAACGAATTGTATTCTTTGCCAAAGAAGGCATCCAGATGGCTAGTACACCCATGAAAAGATTCCTAACACCACTCATTGTCAGGGAAATACAAATCAAAACCATGATGAGACACCACTCATATATGTCAGATGAACAATGAACAACACAAGAAACAACAGGTGTTGGTGAGGGTGTGGAGAAAGGGGAACCCTCTTGCACTGTTGATGGGAATTCAAACTGGTGCAGCCATTCTGGAAAACAGTGTGGAGGTTCCTCAAAAGTTAAAAATAGAGCTACCCTATGATCCAGCCATTACATTACTAGGTATTTACCCAAATACCTATATTTGAAGGGGTACATGCACCCTAATCTTTATTGTAACATTATCAACAATAGCCAAACTATGGAGAGAGCCCAAATGTCCACTGACTGATGAATGGATAAGTAAAATATGATATGTTTATGTATATAAACAATGGAATATTACTCTGTCATCAAAATTGAAATCTTGCTGTTTGCAATGATGTGGATAGAGCTAGAATGTATTATGCTAAGTGAAGTAAGTCAGTCAGAGAAAGGTAAATACCATATGATCTCACTCACGTGGAATTTAAGAAAGAAAACAGATGAACATATGGGAAGGGAAAAAAAAAAGGAGAGAGAGAGAAAAACCATAGGAACTCTTAACAATAGAGAACAAACTGAGGGTTGATGGAGGAAGATGGGTAAGGGGATGGATTAGATGCATGATGGGTATCGAAGAGGGCACTTGTGATGAGTACTGGGTGTTGTGTGTAGGTGATGAATCACTGAATTCTCCTGAAACCAATATTGCATTATATGCTAACTAAAATTTAAATAAAATAATTCTAAAAATAAATGTTTATGTTTATTTAGCATAAATAAATAAGGAAATGTTTGGTAGAATTCACCTGTGAAGCCATCTGGTCCTGGAATTTTGTTTGTTGGGAGTTTTATGATTACTGAATCAATTTCATTGCTGGTAATTGGTCTGTTTAAATTTTTATTTCTTCTTATTTCCGTTTTGGTAGGTTATATGTTTAAGAATTTATCCATTTCTTCTTGGTTGTCCAATTTCTTGATATGTAGTATTTCATAATATTCTCTTATAATTGTTTGTATTCCTGTGGTGTTTGTTGTTATTATCTCTCATTTGTGATTTTATTTATTTGGATCCTTTTTCTTTTTTTCTTAATATGTCTGGGTAGAGGTTTATCCATTGTATTAATTTTTTTTGAAGAAACAGCTTCTGGTCATTGATCTGTTTTATTGTTTATTTAGTTTCTACTTCATCTATTTCTGCTTTAATCTTTATTATTTGTTTATATCTGCTTGCTTTAGGTTTTCTTTGTTGCTCTTTTCCTAGGTTCTTTTGGTGTAGGGTTAGATTGGTTATTTGAGTTTTTTTCTTGCTTCTTGAGGTAGGCCTGTATTGCTGTCAACTTTCCTCTTAGAAGCACCTTTGCTTGATCCCAAAGGTTTTGAGTCATTGTGTTTTATTTATTTATTTATTTTTAAATTTTTATTTATTTATGATAGTCACACACACAGAGAGAGAGAGGGGCAGAGACACAGGCAGAGGGAGAAGCAGGCTCCATGTACCGGGAGCCCGACGTGGGATTCAATCCCGGGTCTCCAGGATCGCGCCCTGGGCCAAAGGCAGGCGCCATACCGCTGCGCCACCCAGGGATCCCTGAGTCATTGTGTTTTATTTTCATATGTTTCCATGTTCTTTTTAATTTCATCTTGTTTAGTAGCATGTTATTTAACCTCCCTGTACTTGTGGTCTTTCCAGATTTTTTCTTGTTGACTTCTAGTTTCATAGTGTTGTGATCAGAAAAGATGCATGGTATGACTTCAACCTTTTAAAGTTTGTTGGGGCTTGTTTTGTGGCCTTAAATGTGATCTAGTCTGAAGAATGCTCACTTGGAAGAATATGTATCCTGTTGTTTTAGGAGGGAATGTTCTGAATGTCACTGTTAAGTCCCTCAGGTCCAGTGTTGTTAAGAGCTGCTGTTTCTTTGTTGGTATTTTGTTTAGATGATATGTCCATTGATGTAATTGGGGTTTAAAGTCCCCTGTTGTTATTATATTACTACTGATTAGTTCCTTTATGTTTGTTATTAACTGTTTTGTGTATGTGGGTACTCCCATGTTGGATGCATAAAAAATATCTTCTTGTTGGATTGTTTTCTTTATTATTATATAGTATTCTTTGTCTCTTGTCACAGTCTTTGTTTTAAAGTCTGTTTTGTCTGATACAAGTATTGCTACTCTGGCTTTCTTTTGATGGCCATTTGCATGTTTCTCCATCTTCTAACTTTAAGTCTGATCTTTTGATCAGAAATGAATCTCTTGTAGGCATTCTATAGATGGGTCTTCTTTGTTTTATCCATTCTGTCATCCTGTGTCTTTTGATTGGAGTGTTTAGTCCATTTATTCAAAGTAATTATTGATAGACATTATTGCCTTTTTATTACTTGTATTTTGGTTGTCTGAAGATTTTCTCTGATCCTTGCTTGTCTTTATTTTATGGTTTGCTGGTTTTCTGATATATATAGATTTCTTTCTCTTTATTCTTTGCAGACTGATAGTTTTTTATTTGTGGTTACCATTAGGTTTGTATATAACAACCTGTGCAGATAGCAGTCTGTATTAAGTTGAAGGTCGTTGAAGTTTGAACCCATTCTTTACTCCTTTCTTCCCCATGTTCAGATATGTGGTATCAGATATTCATCCTTTTATGAATTCCTTGACTGGCTTTTTACAGAAATATTCATTATTACAGCTTTTGTGTTTACTACCCTCATGCTGTCAGTTTTTGTCTTTCCACTCAGGGTTCCCTTTATTATTTCTTGAAGGGCAGTTTAGTGGTTATGAACTCCTTTAGTTTTCATTTGGGAGACCTCTTTCTCTTCTTTTCTTTTCTTTTCTTTTCTTTTCTTTTCTTTTCTTTTCTTTTCTTTTTTCTTTTTTTTCTTTTCTTTTCTTTTCTTTTCTTTTCTTTTCTTTTCTTTTCTTTTCTTTTCTTTTCTTTTCTTTCTTTCTCTCTCTCTCTTTCTCTCTTTCTCTCTTTCATCATATTTATTTATTCATGAGAGACACACAGAAAGAGGCAGAGACACAGGCAGAGGGAGAAAGCAGACTCCATGCAGGGAGCCCGGCATGGGACCGGATCCCAGGTCTCCAGGATCACAACCTAGGCTGAAGGCAGCGCTAAACCGCTGAGCCACCCAGGCTGCCCCTTTATCTCTTTCTATTGTGATTGATAGCCTTGCTCTATAGAGTATTATTGGTTGCAGGTTTTTCCCTTCAGCATTTTAACTATGTCATGCTGCTCCTTTCTGATATGGAAATTTTCTGCTGAAAAATTCACTGACAATTTATGGAGTTTCCATTGTATGTAACAGTTTTCTTTTGTTGCATTTACTATTTTCTTTATCAGTATATTTTGCCAGTTTAATTACAATATGTCTTGTGGGTCTGCTTTTGTTGATTTTGGTGGGGATTCTGTGCCTCCTGGATCTGGATATCTGTTTCCTTCTCCAGATTGGGAAAGTTTTCAGCTGTTTTTTTCTTCAAATAAATTCTCTGCCTCCTTCTTTTCTCTTTTCTTCTGGACTTTTTAAATCTGAACATTATTACATTGGATGGAGTTTTTGGATTCCCTAAGTATATTCTTGTTTTTTATAATCATTTTTTATAATCAAACACAAAAGGCAAGGTGGGGTAAAATAAACTGTTTTTTTTCAGAAATCTCTACTCCAGTGCCCACTGCATACAAGAAGAGAATCAAAACAAATAAGTAACAAGATCCCCTCAATCACAAGTTTCCAAAGAATTGGAGAAGGGGAACAAACGGGATGAAAACGGTGGTATGAAAGGGAATGGATGTTAGCAGCACTGCTTCAATAACCAGTCTCTTCTGAATGAAATAATCTTCCCTTATATGCAATAAATTCTGAATAAGGCTAGACTTTAGGATATACCTTGACCTGAAATTTAACTCTTTTGTTCAGCTTAATTACTTTCCATTACTCTGTCTTCTAGGTCATTAATTCATTCTTCTGCTTCTTCTGGCTTCTTGTTCATTCCATCAGTTGTGTTTCTCATTTCATTTATTGAGCCCTTTATCTCTGCTATGGTATTCTTTATCTTTGTGTTAACTGTCTCACTGACTTCAATTGTCTGCCACTTTTTTCTCAAGTCCAGTGAGCATCCTTATGATTATAGCTTTAAATTCTCCGTTACTCATGTACTTATATCTGTTTCTCTTAGATCTCCAGCTGTGGCCTTGTCCTCTTCTTTCATTTAGGACAAATTCCTCTGCCTTCTCATTTGTGTAAGTTTCTGTGCCTGTTTCTATGTTTTAGGAAAGTCATCAATATCTCCTGTCCTTGAGGGTAATGGCTTTATGGAGAAGGCCTCTAGTGCCCTACAATGTAGTCTGTCTTGTTGCCCAGGGCCTAGTGCCTCTGGGATTGTCTACATGGGTGCTGTGTGTGCTCTGCCCTTTTGTCCTGACCATTTTATCCTTCAGGTCAGTTGTCTACAGAGGCTCTCTTTGCCTGGTATGGGCAGTGTTTGGCCTGTGGCCTGAATATGGCATGTTTTAACTAGGTGTACTCTGGTCTGCTTGTGAAAGGAGACCTGTCATTGCCAACACTGGAACCAAGGCCTTGCAAAACTCCTGGGTCTGGAGTTATGGTGTTGGCAGCAGTTTGGGTGGGTTTTCTTGGGGAGGGGCCAGCCCCCTGGGGACTGAGGCAAGTGTGATAGGGAATGGTGGTTCTTCTGGAATATGTGAAGCAGGGCTTGGTTTAAGTAAGTTAGGTAGTGAGTGTCAGCACTGTGCTGGTTCCTGCAGGTGGCCCGTGTTCATGCTGAGGGGATGGGGAAAGGAAATGACATGTGCCCGTTCCTTTGTTTCAGGGCTGGGGAGTCTCTCTGTGAATGCTGCCCCCTTTGAGATGAGCAGATTATTGGTTTATCATGTGCCTCAAGTGCTCTTCAGAACGCCGTTTCCACACTGTATGTCCATGGGCTGTTTGTCCTGCTTTATTTTTTTATTTTTTATTTTTTGTCCTGCTTTATATTCAAGAGCAGCCCATGGTGTCCTTTGAGCTCTCCCAGATCAAAGCAAAGGTCAACACCTTAAAAACTCCAGGCTTTAAGCCCTGCTGGTTGTAAGAATTCCCGAAATTTGGGCTTTGTCGCTTTCCAAGCCAATTACAATGGCTTTTTCATTTTCCCTTACGCTCTCCTGTGTGCTAGTCTGATCTTTTGCCCTTCTTTGCACTGCAGCAGCCAAGATCTGTTTGTCTTCCAACCTACATCTCTGCACTTTGTATTTTCTTTAGTGTAGCCTCTTTTCTTCCTTTAGTTGTAGAGTTTGTTCTCCTAATCTTCGGTCGATTTCTGGTGTATTTTGGGTGATTTCATAGTTACTTAGTTGTATTTGTGGGACAAGATGGGCCTAGGGTCTTCTTACTGTGCCACCATCTTCCTAATCCATTGTGCTATATTTTCATTAAAGTATTGTATAGATGATATGCACATGATTTCTATATGGAGGTGACAAGTGTCAGGAACTTATTCAGAATAATGTCCTCAGGTTTCTTTTCTTGAAGGTATGTTTTTGTTTTTTTGTTTTTTGTTTTTTTTTTCAATAGCAAATGCATTACTTTAGTTTCTGTATTTTTAGGGTGTCTTTTCGGGAGGCTGATGCAAATTGTTGCTTTAGATTAAAAATCCATCAAGCCACTCTTGCATGATATTGATGGGAGGAATATGAGATAAAATTGTTAAGTGAGGTTGTGGGCTTGGAATGATGGACTATAGTCTTTCATCTGAAAATTACCATTTGGGAGTAATGTAAATTCTTTCCTAAGGTCCTTTCTGTTGGTACATGTTCATTAGCTTTGAAGGGTAAAATATCAGTTGGTTCTGCCCATTTTCTCAGTCTATCTAGAGTATCGCAAAGGACAGTTTTTCCAGATAGTGTTAAATGAATTGCAGAAGTTTTTAAATAAATATCTTAGGGATCCCTGGGTGGCGCAGCGGTTTGGCGCCTGCCTTTGGCCCAGGGTGCGATCCTGGAGACCCGGGATCGAATCCCACGTCGGGCTCCTGGTGCATGGAGCCTGCTTCTCCCTCTGCCTGTGTCTCTGTCTCTCTCTCTCTCTCTCTCTCTCTCTGTGACTATCATAAATAAAAAAAAAAAAATGGAAATAAATATCCTAGCTGGCTTTTCTCTGCAAATTGTATTCACAGCAAAAATTTGCTGTGCTGTGTAACTGTCTTGCTCTATACATTTTCTCATTGTCCTATTTTTATGCAATATTTTATCCTGTTGCTTTTAAAAAATGAAACTTGAGCATTTTGAATAACTCATTATTCAAACTTTTCATTAGGTTCATGGAACTTTTAAAATGGTGTTTTATATATTTGCCTGTGCATTATATTTTGTTTTTCTAAATTATGATTTTTCACTGTTCTTTATTTTATGGACCTTATGAATAGTTTGCATAATTTGAGTTTTAGATCTTGGACATGTCTATATTTAAAATTTTCTGTATGTATCAGTTTGACTTTTCCTCCTCTTTTTTTTTTTTAATATTGTATTTATTTAATCACGAGAGTCAGAAAGAGAGGCAGAGACACAGGCAGAGAGAGAAGCCGGGAGCCTGACATAGGACTTGATCCTGGGTCTCCAGGATCACGCCCTGGGCTGAAGGCGACGCTAAACCGCTGAACCACCTGGGCTCCCCTCCTCCTATGTTTTTAAAGTGCCCATTGTGCTAGAGAAGTATAGAGGAATGTAAGATAAGTACCGTGATCTGGGATTGTGATGGTTTTAAGAAAACCCAAGAACAAAAAAAACTCATTATGTCAGTATTGAGTGCTTACAGCGTAACCAAATTTATGCTAGATACAGTGTGAGCTTAAAAAAATTAATAGTATATGGTATCTGACTTTGAGAAGTGTACTGAAAATTTGTTAAGACCTATTTGGTCTCTTAAACATGTATGTTATACTCATAAATGGAAATAACTTCCTGAAAAATAATGATTGCAAGTATTTTAGCTATTTTATAGATTTAGACACAAGTAAAAAGTATTCTATAATAAAAAATAGTGGAGTCCCAGGAATTTTAGTCATTAAGTCACTTACCCTTATCCTGCATATTATTTTCATTATATAGCTATTCACAAACTAGTGCTTCCAAACCCTGTTTTAAATACTCCCCAGTGCATAAAAAAAAAAAAAATACTCCCCAGTTGACTCTGTTTATTTTGGGGTAACTGTAGGTTGGGCTATATTTGCTAAAATTCTGAAAACAAAAGAACATGAACTTTAGTTCTATTGGGAGGTATCTCCTGCTGTGGTTTTACTTGAAATGAAGACTAGTTGTACTCTGCCTGCCTCCATCCACCTCAGTCTTTGGGTTTTTCACCTTGTCCTGCACTTGTATTTTGGAGAGAATTAATGTCATTATAGTTGATTCCTTCCTTGCAGATGAGTATTTTCAGTTTATATACAGAAAGATGAATATATAAGGAAGGGTTATTACCAATGAATTAAGATCTCTTAATACATGAAATACTTATAAAGAATTGATTTATGTCCTAATCCCTATTAAGATTCTATAAAATTCAGTCAACTATGAATAGAATATATAGCAAACATTTTAGTAGAATTTTGTGTTTGAAATATGTGTACCCATACCATTTTGTTTAATTTTTTTAGCGACTTTATGATGTAGATAATGGCAGGACAAAGATGTATGCCAATTGCTTCACAGGTCTGTATATATGAAATTCCTTCAATAAAATAAAATTTCCGGTAAGCTCTGGGAGATCTAGGGAAAGGTATTTGGCATATATACTTGATAACCCAGTGCTAAATGAAAAGAAAGTAAAAGTAAACGTTAACCTAGTCAATACTACATTTTAAGTACTCTGTGCTGTTAGGAAATAAGTTTTAAACTTTGCACTCTAGTTCTGCTCTAGTTTTCTGCTTGTGCTGACTTAGTTTTTTAAGCTGTTTTGCTAAAGAAAGACTCTATTTAGTGTGCTTGTATTTATCTTTAACCTCATGTTTCAACCTAAGGCAAAAATGAAACAAATCAGCCTATTTTTGGATCATTACTGAATTACTAGTCCTCAGTAATATATTTGTATTTATAGAAGCTTATAATACATTGATAAGCACTGAAGAGTCAAACACCAGGAAAATTACCATGCACATAATTTGTCCCATTTTAAGACTCATTGAGGTGCTTTGAGATATTTCCATTCTACCAGTTTTCACTTTTGAAGAAATGTATCTTAGTGATTATTCTAAAAGTCCTTAGAAAAATTTCTTCTTACCCTACTCAGGATCTGGCTATAGAGTTCCTTGAGTGTGCACTGCTTTTCTATTTTATACAGTTTTATGAACACCTGCAGTTTTATGAATGAACTAGTTTAGCCAGTGATATAATGAGTCTCTGTTGTCATCAGAAAGCAGCCAAGCATTGAGTGCTGCCCTTCATCAATGGCCATTAGACACTGGCTTATATTTGCACAAATCCTTGCTATGACAAAAGTGAAGTTATTGTGAAGGAATGTCTCATTTTATCAATTTCTCTTTTGCTATAGCCCTCTTTGTTTTTCTTCTAAGGGTCTATAAGGCCATTGTTCTACAGAAGTTTTCCATTTTTTGGTTTGTAATTTGGCTACCATCCCACATTTGCTCTCTGTCCTTTTATTGAGGGTATACTTTGTGCTAGGTATCATGTCAAGTGGTTTACCTACATTATTATTTCATTTAATCTTCAAAGCAGTTCTGAAAGGTGGATAGGTAAGTATTGGTTTTATTTTATAGATGAGAAACTGAGGCCCTATAAAGTTAAGTCAAATACCCATGCTTGTGCATCTATTTGATAAGGAGTAAAGCTGTGATTCTGAAACCTTGTCTGTCAATCCATAAAAATGTTCCATACCTTTAAAGTCATGCTTCATATCCAGTCTGTTTATCTTCTCTTTACTCCTGTAATTTTCTTTCTACCACTCACAACTAATTTCATATTGTCTTTTTAAAAGATGTTATTTATTTACTTATTAGAGAGAAAGAGAGAGAGAGAGGGAGGACGGGAGGGGGAGAGAGAGAGAGAGAGAGAGAGAGAGACAGCAAGAATGAGGAGAGGGAGAAGGAATCCGAGGCAGACTCTGCACTGAATATAGAGCCTGAAGTGGGACTTGATCCCACAACGGGGAGATCATGATCTGACTCAAAACCAAGATTGGGACACTTAATTGAGTCACCAGGCACCCCATGAAAGAGCTTTTACTGTGGTTACTTAGTGGTATTTTAAAATATGTTGATGCATTATTTTCTTTTTCTTTTTTTTTTTTTAAAGATTTTATTTATTTATTCATAGAAATGCAGAGAGAGAGAGAGAGAGAGAGAGAGAGGCAGAGACACAGGCAGAGCAAGAAGCAGGCTCCATGCAGAGAGCCCGACATGGGACTCTATCCAGGGTCTCCAGGATCACGCCCTGGGCTGCAGGCTGTGCCACCAGGGCTGCCCGATGCATTATTTTCAAGTAGATTTTAAAATTCTAGAAGAAAGGGATTCTTATTAATTTTTGTCTTGGCACCTGATACTTGTTTAGTAAACGCTTATTTGATTGCTTTTATTAGTAGTACATTTAAATTTTTAAGTCTGTTTTCAATTTCCATTATTTGCATATTTGAAAAGTCTTTGCTGTTAAGACTTCTGACTCTTACTGCTGTTACTCTTCCTTATTTGTCATAATGAAGATACTCAAGGAATATGATTGATTTCCTTATCTCACTAATAACATTTAGATGGTTTTCTCCTGTTGTAGCTTTCTAAGTAATATGTTTCACAAATAAATTGTTTCTATTTTTTTCCCCTTCTATTTATTTCTGGTTGCACTAATCTGGTTGAGCTATCATAAAGAAAGCTCCTCACAGGATCCAATCTATTTGAAGTTTTTCATGAGTTCTGCATCTCAAGAGAGAACTTAAAAGCAGTGAAAGACTGCTGCTATTTAGGGGCTCCTGGGTGGTTCAGTCAGTTAAGCATCTGCCTTCCTCCCAGGTCATGATCTCAGGGTCCTGGGATAGAGCTCTGCATCATGCTCCCTGCTCAGTAGGGGGTGAGGGGGTGTGCTTCTCCCTCTCCCTCTGGCCCTCTGTCTGCTCATTTGCGTGCAGTTGCTCGCTCTTACTCAAATAAATAAATAAAATAAAAAAGATTACTGATATTTAAGGTGTGATTAAGTAGATATGAAAGAATTGTTTTCTACCTTTCAGAGGAAAACATATTTTTACAAACATGAAATTCTCAGTTTACTAACCTTGTAGTGGTTCACATTACTGAAACAAAACTGTTAGAGGTCCACATTTTTACCCCTGACTGCAACTTGATTTTCTGCTTATTTTTTCATTGGATTTTGCTCCATGTTGTGTTACTTCTCCTTTAAATATGATTTTGTTCTAGAGTTACTTCCATGCAGGAACCAAATATCTTTTTTATAAAACTTATGAGTAGGTATAAATTTAGAGGCTTTTAAGACCTAGTAAAAAGGTGGTATGCTGATTTGATGGTTAATTGATAATGTGCCCACTGTTAAATGAAATTTGGAACTGTGGCTAATATTTATTGTTTTTTGATTTCTAGTATACTTGTCTAACCTTTATTTCAGAACAAACTAATTGAAATCATGAGGAGTCAGCTCACTGTTGTGAAACTAAGCTAAAAGCTTTATGCTAATTCTGAAAGAGGTAGCCTATGCTACTCTAAGCTAGAATATTTAAAAGAAAATAAAAATTTAGATGGTTGTGTTTTAAAAATTATTCAGTTCAATTGTTTACACTTTGATCTTGATGTTTTATAAAGCTTGGTAACCTACAGATTAGCTTGATTTTAAAAATGGGTTTATTCTCCCCAGGTTGCCTTGCTATACGATACTTAGCTAATTTATTTCTGTTACTGGAATTGGTTTAAACAAAATAATCATTGCAGCAGAGTCGGTGGTTAGCACACCTGTAAATGTGATGACTTGCAGTTTCTCTTGCTGCTTTCAAGGGTCAGCGGACATAAATCAGTGTGTGCGTAGAAAAGAAAAAGTAATATGGCAGTTAAAATTCCTGTTTTCATTATTCTTTATACTGACAGTTTAAAAAAATTTGCTACCTAATGATAGCATAATTTCTTCAAAATTTTAGTTCTTATATAAACACTTCTATATTTAAGAGGTAGTTAAAATATTCCCATAAAACTTTATATTTCTACTTATCTCTCCCTAGGTTGTCATTTTCTTCTTTTATTAACTTTTTTAATTAAAACAATTTTTTTTGCAGTAAGAATGCTTAAGTCCTACTCACAGCAACTTCATTTTCTTTTACTAATATATTTTTGTGTATAGCCATTTGGTTTGCATTTTGTTTAATTAGATGTTTTAGTAATTTTTTATATTTTGATGTAATCATCAAATACTTCTATCTTTCTTATGCATGGATTTCTCTCTAATATATACCTGTTCTACATCTTGAAAACACAGTCTATACTTTTCAGATACCAAGGTGCTCTAAGATAAACTACGTTTTATCTATATCCAGTTTAGTTATAGGAAACTGATCAGTGGAGTTGTTCTTTGAATACCTGTTACAGAATTTGGGTCATCTTTCATAGCTTAATGTTTGAAAGCTTACCGTTTAACCCTGCCTATTCATTATAAAAGAACTTCCATAATTGTAGAGTGTATATGACTTCATGCAGCCAAATTAGCCTATAGGCTCAAACATACTGTAAGTATTCCTCTTGCCAAGCTGTGCTTTTCCTTTTCCTTGTTGAGCATTCAGATTTTATCCTTCGTTTAAGGCTCATCTGAACTCTAATCCTTTCTATTTCCTAGAAGTTCTTCTCTCAGTGGGGATGCTTGTCTCTGAAGCTTTTGTATCTGCTACTACTCTTTTAATACCTAGTGTTTGCTCCAACTCCAACATGTGGGCATACACATGCACACATTTAAAGAGAATATGTAATATTGTTGAAAGAAGATGATTTTCAGCTAGAGTATATAAGGAAGGACTTTATGGATGAGTGTACATGGTGACTCATAGCTAGAAAAATGCATTATGCTATGCCTTTAATAAATCTATGGTTAGCAGCTGTACAGAAGATATCTTTGAAGATAATTGAGTAGTTCTAATGTATTGTCACATTATTGCTAACATGTTGGCATTTTTTTAAACCAGTAAGTTTATTATCTTTTTCTGAATGTCAAAATTGATGTATAATTCTAGAGGCCAGTAGTCTCTATAGCCAGAGGTCTATAGGGATATGGCAAGTCTGATAACACTCTGATAAAGTCTAGGCTTGAATTTTGGGATTTATTTATTTATTTAGCAATTGATTTAATGCCTAGAGGATAAATATTTTTAAAACATAAAATGACTGATAACAGCATGTTTAGAACATGAGGTTATTTAAACATGTTGAGGCATTATAGAAGAGTTGAAGAATAGTTTAGGATGCTTGATACCCTTTATCAAACTTCTGTTACTTCTGTTAATGTTGATATCTTATGGAACCACAGTGCAGTTGATAACAATTGGTACAACTAACTGGTACAGTACTATTGGTAATTTTAGGACAATAACATTATAATAGTTCTACTATACTATTGGTACAATATTATTTGAATATCATTAGATATTTTACTCATACACTTTTTTTGATTCAAGATCCAATCTAAGATCCATAATGCATTTAATTTTTGTGTCTCTGTGGCCTTCTCCAATCTGTGATGATTCCTCAGTTGTTCTTTGTTTCATGACCATTATACTTTTTGGAGAGTACTAATCAGGTATTTTGTAGCACATTCCTGCGTTTGGATTTCTCTGATGTTTTCTCATAATACATTGAACATATGCATTCTTGGAAAGAATATCACAGATGTGATTATGACAGGTGCATAATATCAATATGTCTTATTATTGTCAATATGTCTTATTATTTTGCCTGCTAATTTTATCTCTTCTATTGATCTGTCATTATACTTCTTACAAAAATTATTTTTAGTAGTTGTCCTAGGTTTTACAAAGTAATCTTTAAACAATCAGAACTTACATTTAAATAATGACATACTGCTTAATGTGTGGTGTGATGGCCCTACAGCATTGTATTTTTTTTTTCAGCATTGTATTTTTAATTCTTCTCTCCCAATTTTGTATAATTATTGTCATATTACTTTAGTTTTATATATGCTATAAACACAAAACGTGACAGTTTTTGCTTTAGGCGTAAGGAGAAAATAACTTTATTTTACTTACATTTGGTTTCCTTTCTTTGTGTAGATTTAAGTTTTTGTCTGGTATCATATTCCTGCTGCCTAAACTACTTAATATTTCTTGTAGATTAGGTTGATGGCAATTAGTTCTTACAGTATTTTGTTTTTCTGAGAAAGTTTTTATTCCTTCATTTTTTTTTTTTAATTGTTTATTTATGATAGTCACAGAGAGAGAGAGAGAGGCAGAGACACAGGCAGAGGGAGAAGCAGGCTCCATGCACCGGGAGCCCGACGTGGGATTCGATCCTGGGTCTCCAGGATTGCGCCCTGGGCCAAAGGCAGGCGCCGAACCGCTGCGCCACCCAGGGATCCCCTATTCCTTCATTTTTGAAAGATGCTTTCAGTAGGTATGGAGTTCTGAGTTGACAAGTTTTTTCCCCTTCAGCAGTTTAAAATTCTATGTCACTCAGTTATTTTCTAGTTTGCATGGTTTCTGGAGAGAAGTCATTTGTTTTCTTATATTTGTTCTTCTGTTTGTAATGACTTTTTCCTCCCCTCTGGCTGCCTTCAAGATTTTCTCTTTGTATTTGCTTTTAGTAGTTTGAATATGATCTGCCTAAGGGTGTGTGTGTAGCTTGTGTAGTTCTGCTTGGCATTCTTGGATCTAATTTTAAAGATTCTTTTTTCTTTTTTTTCTTGAGATTAAATTAATATTACATAGAATTAACCATATTAACATGTACAGTTCAGTGGTATTTAGTGTATTCACAATGTTATGGAACTGAGCTCTCATTTGTTGGTTCTGAAAATTATTATTCTTTTTTTTCCCTCTTCTATATTTTTGGCTATGTATGTATTAAATACAGTAGAGTCTTAATACAAGCTTGAACTGTGTGGGTCTGCTTATTCATGGATTTTTAAAATATAGTACAGTACTGTAAATGTATTTTCTCTTCCTTATGACTTTCTTAGTAACATTTTCTTTTCTCTAGTTCACTTTATTGTAAGAATATAGTATATACTACATAGAACATACAAAATATGTATTAATTGATATTATGTTATTAGTAAGTCTTCCAGTAGGCTATTAATGGATAAGTTTTTGTGAGTCAAAAGTTGTATGGATTTTTTACTGTGGGCGGAGGTTGGGACTCTTAACTTTCCTGTATTATTTCCTGTATTCAAGGGTAACTGTAGTTTGATTTTGTCATGTAGCTCTTGGATTCTCTTTTATACCCCCCCCCCTTCTTCCTGTCTTTCAGTTTGAGTAATTTCTTACATACGTATCTGCAAGTTCACTGATTCTTTCCTTGACTTTGTCAATCTACTGATAAGCCTGTTGAAGATATTCTTCATCCCCAGTTTTTTTCATTTAGCATAGTTTCAACTCTGCTGAAGTTACTCTTCTGGTTTTACATGTTATCTGTTTTTTCCATTAGAGCCTTAAATGTATTACCTGTCATTTAAACATACTTAACTATTTAACATATTCAGTAGTCATTTAATATTCCCTGTCATTTGATGACAGCAGTCTGTTGACTGCTTGTAGTTGCCAGTGTGCTTTTTCTGGCCTTTTGGTATATTTTACAGTTTTTTGCTGAAAGTTGGACATTTTATATAGGATAGTAGAAACTCAGATCTAGAAATAGGCATGCCTTTCTTTATGCTAAGACTATTGTGGAGGTATTTGAGTTGATCTAACTTTGAATTGGATTGGGTTTGAGATGTATTTCTCCTTTTGCTTTGCGCAGTATACCCAAAGCCTTCAGATTCTTCTTGTGATACCTGTGTTTAGGATATTGACTGGTTTGCTGGAGAGTTTTTACTTTTTACTTTTTACTTTTTTTTTTCTTTTTTTTTTTTTTAGGTTTTCACTGCTCTCTCAGCTTTTGGTTTTTCCTTTGAGGTGTGCTTTAGAGAGAATGTCTCTTGCAAGTTACTTGTTACTCTGCCAGCTAGAATGGTCATGGGGACTGGAGGGCATTCTCTGTTTTGATGATACTTAAGTCTTCTGTGGGCATTGGGTCCCCTGGGTCTTGGGTTTGTGGTCTTCTCCGGGCTCCTGTCTCTCTCCAGGTATAATTCCCAGCCCAGTGTGTTTTCCTGCCCCCCTTCATGGGGTAGAGGATTTTCCTTCTTTTTATTTTTCAGGTTACTATGGATATCCACCACCAGTTCCCTAAGGTGACGATATTTATTGCCCTTCTCCTCTCAGACTAGGATTTTTGTGTTGTGAGAGAGATGGAAGCGTCCTGACAGAGTTTTGTGCCCCTTCCACAGTATCTGTTTACTCTTCTCCCTTTGTTCTGTACCTTAGCAGAGACTTTGTCAAGACTCTGCCAATTTTTTTTACTATGAGCACTCGGTGGTATTCATAAAACAAAAGCCTGTAAGAACTTGCAGATCTCCTATATTTGCCTTAACACTCTCTTACCAGTACTCTTAGTCTTTACCATCCTAGTATAACTCTTACCCTAGCAAATCAGTGCTCACATTTTGTCTTTCTCTGCATGCTCTTGTCTTTCTCATTTTATCTTTTCTTTGTCCAATAAATGTTTAGTAGTTGGTTTTAAATTGTTCAGATGTAAGGTCCTTTCAGTTTTCTTGTTAGTTACTTCTAATTCCATTGTATTAGATTCAGAGAGTATTGTTTATAACATTTCTACTTCCTGAAAATTGTTTCTTTGTAACCTAACATATGATTGATTTTTATGTTTGTGTCATTGGCTCTTGAGAGAAGGTGTATTCTTTATTATCACTATGTAGAATTTAACATATAATCCATAAAATCTTCTATCTCCTTTCTTGTCCCCTTGATTTGTCTTGTATTTAGAGTGTTGTATTTAACTAGTCTCCTATTAGTGTATCTCTGTGTCTTTTTATTTTTTTATTTTTATTTTTTTATTTAAAAAAAAATTTTTTTTTTTAAATTTATTTATGATAGTCACAGAGAGACAGAGAGAGAGGCAGAGACACAGGCAGAGGGAGAAACAGGCTCCATGCAGCGGGAGCCTGATGTGGGATTCGATCCCGGGTCTCCAGGATCGCACCCTGGGCCAAAGGCAAGCGCCAAACCACTGCGCCACCCAGGGATCCCCTCTGTGTCTTTTTAAATACCTATAGTTTTTTCTCATGAAGCTGATTGCTGTGTTATTTCACACATGCATATTCAGTTTTTTAAAAAAGATTTATTTATTTGAGAGAGGGTGCATGCATGCATGAGTGGGGGGAGGGGCAGAAGGCAAGGGAGAAGCAGACTCCCTGCTGAGCGTGGAGCCTGACTCAAGTGCTCAAACCCAGGACCTTGAGATCATGACCTGAGCCAAAGTCAGATACTTAACCTAACTGAGCCACCCAGGTACCCCACCCATGTGTATTCATAAGAATAATATCTTCATTGTGAATTGTGGCATTAAAAGGCATTAAAAAGTGACCTTTGTAAATAAAAATGACTTTTGTTATATTTAATATCAGATGTCTACTTCTACTCTTTTTTTGTGTCCATTAGCTTGATTTAAAAAAATTTTGTATTAGTAATTTTGTTAGTCTTGAATGAATCTCTTGTAGATAGCATATAGTTTTTTTTTAAAATTTTATTTTATTTATTCATGATAGACACACACAGAGAGAGAGACAGAGATACAGGCAGAGGGAGAAGCAGGTTCCATGCAGGGAGCCCGACGTGGGACTCGATCCTGGGTCTCTAGGATCACACCCCGGGCCAAAGGCACTAAACCACTGAGCCACTGGGGCTGCCCTAGCATATAGTTTTGTTTCATGAGTCAAAATGAAATTTTTTTAAACAGTTATGTCCATTCATACTCACTAATACGACTGCTGTGTTTGGTCTTAGTGCTGTCATAATATTTTGTAATCATGCTTTGTTGTATTTGCTATGCATTCTATGAGATGTATTTTCTTTCCTTTTATAGTTATTTTCCTTAAATTATTAGTATTTAAGAAGGCATACATGTTTGTTCTTATGGTTACTTTTACACTTGAACTTTTTTTTTTTTTTTTTTTTTACACTTGAACTTTTTAATGCTCTTAGTCTCATGTTTTCCTTTTAGCTGTTTACTATGTGCTTTATCAGTTTTTAAGTATTATTTAAGCCTACCTTTTGCCTATATTATAATCACTATGCTTATTCTGTTTTCCTTCTTTCATTTAAAAATTGCTTTATACTTTTTCAGAACATTTAAGTTTGTCCATTAGACTTTGGCCTTGCATCTCACTTCTGTTTTAGTGATGTATATTTATATATTCTTAAAATACCTGTAGTTGGTCTTTCACTAAAGTTTTCTTAGTCATCAGTTGGATGAAAATCTTTCTCTAGTAGATTTTTCAAGGAAGGCTGATTACTGCAGAATTCCTTAAGTTCTTACATGTTGAAAAAAATTTTTTTTTAAAGATTTTATTTATTTATTCATGAGAGTTACAGAGAGGGAGGCAGAGACACAGGCAGAGGGAGAAGCAGGCTCCACGCAGGGAGCCCAATGTGGGACTTGATCCTGGGACACCAGGATCACACCCCGGGCCAAAGGCAGACGCTCAATCTTTGAGTCATCCAGGTGTCCCCATGTTGAAAATTTTTTTATGTTATCTATATATTTGAAGGTTGGCTGCATATAAAATCTTTGGTCCCTATGTTCTTTGTGTTTTTAAAAACCTACTACTTCATTTTCTTGCTTTGTATATTGGTTTGTAAACTGATACCAGTCTTAGTCTTTTGCTTTTTTAAGTTATTGATCTTTGCCTGGAGGCTGTGAGGATTTTATCTTTATATTTGAAATTTAGTAGTTTTAGTAAATTATGTCTCAGAGTTGGTCATTCTGGATTAATTTCCCCCAGGCCGCCAGTGAGCTTATTCAATACATAGATTGATGTCTTTTTGTATTTTTACAAAGCTTACATAGGGATTTTAAAGATTTATTTTTATTTTTAAATTTAAAAAAATTTTAAAAAATATTTTATTATTTCGTGAGAGGCAGAGACACAGGAAGAGAGGGGGAAGCAGGCTCTATGCAGGGAGCCTGATGTGGGACTTGATCCTGGGACTGGGATCACGCCCTGAGCCAAAGGCAGATGCTCAACTGCTGAGCCACCCAGATGTCCCAAATTTTTAATATGTTTTAAAGTAAGCTCCACACCTAGCATGGATCCCAGGGTAGCGCTCAAATTCATGACACTGAGATCAAGACCCAAGCTGAGATCAAGAGTTGGATGCTCAACCAATTGAGTCACCCAGGCACCCCTCTTATAGTTTATATTTTAGTTCTGTTGCATTGTTTTCCTGTGTTAGGAATTTGACAATATGAGTGTTATTGCTTTGTCTTTCTTCCACTTACTCCTACTTTCTTTCTCATCTTTTTTCTTTTTTCATTATGTTATATTTGTTCTCATGGTTGTTTTCCTGCCTTTTCTTCAGTGCCCCTCATGAAATTTTGTTGGCATATATTTTCCCGTGGGTACCTTGTGACTTTATTCTTCATCGCTGAGAATATCTTTTTTCCTTTTCCTGAGTGCCATCAGCTTTCTTTCCTTTCACCCTGCCTTTTTGGTTATTGCTCATAGTTTTAAAATTTTCTGATTCAAGGTGATTGTTCCCCAAAGCTTATTTAAGTATGTTTCAATATAGTGTTTGGAGCATTCATTTTCAACTTTTCTCTGCTTCATGGTTGTTTTTTGGAAGAAAAATTTTTCTCAGTAGAGAAGTATGAAGTGTCATTTCCTGATTTTTTTTTTTTTGAGTAGCTCATATATTTGTTGCTTTGTGTGTGTATGTTGATTTTTGTGGTGATGGTATGAATTACAGTATTTTTACTTAATGGCGCCCTCTTCTGTCAATTTAGCAAAGCTCAGGTACTTTAGCCAGGTTTTTGGTTGGTTTGTTTTGGGGCTTGGGAGGAGTTGAAGAGTGGTGTAATCAGTGCTTTGATTTTATGGTTCTCTTTTGTCTTGTAGGACATTATATTTTCCCATTTTGCTTCTTTTTCCCTTACCACTTAACTGTCAAAGGGATCCTTTTACTTTCTTTTTCCTTTTTTCCCCCTCTCTGCAGTAGCTATGTGTTTCTTAGACTGCCCCTATCCTTTTAAATTGTGCCTTTATAAGTCCCTTCCTTGTAATCTTTGCTCTGATCTGTTTATACCTTTTTTATGTTTTCAGACAGATAGAACTTATATTCTCAGGCAGTAGTTTTAGAGCAGTTGTAATCTACTTCTCTAGCTTTCCTCTTCTGTTGTATTCCCCTCAATTTTGGGGGCCTGTCTTGTGGGGTAAGGATGGGACCAGGAACATGAGAGACCACACACTGGGAATTGATAGTTTTCCTCTTTTTATTCACAGTTATTTTAAAGTTTCAATATTCTCTTTCTGCAAGTCATGATGAAGGAGTGATTTTTGTTTACCTTTATGTCCCCTTTGTTGTTTAGTATTGTTTTGGATGGTGTAATAGTCTGGCTCTAATTAGAATATAGAAAACCACACAGTAGGTTAAACAAGTGAAATTTAATATAATGAATTATTAACTATGATAAAGGACTAAGTATAAGATATGAGAAAACTCTATATTGTACTCTGGGGCTAAGTGAGAGTACCTATGAAAGGACAAACTTATAATGGATTAAGACCTTTTTGAAGAAGTAATTCAGGCCATTGAATAGTAGAGTTCACTGTTAGGCGAGACCTGACCTGGGTAAGTAATTGGCACCCTCTGGTGGAAGATGAGGAAGCATATCAGCAATCAGTAGTGTGGGTATGCAGTGGGCTTGCAGGGAGTTGGGAACTCTGGTCACAGGTAGGCTGAGTGTGGAGATTGGAGGACTTGCATAAGGAGCAGCGTAGTGTGAACCCTTTGGCCACAGGCAGCTATGCACAGGGACTTGCAGAAGAAGTCAGGGTGCTGGTTAGTGGACAGAAAACCTTTGGACAGTTTTCCAGTTGAGAAGGCTGTGGAAAGATTTTCACTAAGCCAAGACTGCATGCTTGTAGACAGACCATGTTCTGGGCTCATAACTGGAGTAGAGCTCCATTGGGTGTCTTTACTTCCCATGTTGCCAATACCAGTGCTACAGGTAGAAACTGCAGGAGAGAGCCTTTTCCTCGGCAGTGTCCTTCCAGTATCCTTTACTGACAAGGTGTTGTGCTCACTTTAAAAGCAATATCAAAGAATTCTTCTTTTGTTTAATCACAGGACATAGTTAAAGTGTACATTTGGACTTGAGAGTCAATAAATTGATAATGATACAGATGGAAATATTGGATGGCTGATGGTTAGACAGCCACTGATGACTTCACTTACCTGGAAGTTCCACCAAATTTTATGTATCTGTAACTTTTGTCTTATTAAATTCTTCGTTTGGAATGCCATCTCTTAGCATTTAAAATCCTTCCTTCCTCCCAGCCTGTCAGACATTTATACTGCCTCAGGCACTCTGTTATAGTTTTGACTTTAGCTTTTTCATTACCGGTCACTGCCTTTCCTAATCTTAATTTCAAGTATCCCTCTTTCCTATCCCCATCTCATACTCTTTAATGACTTGACTTGGAAAACCCTTCAAGCACACTAGGATCTGTTAATTCATGGATCCTGTTACCTTTACACTGTCTTTCGGATTCTGTGTATCCACTTTCCTGATTTATTTATTTTTGGTACCATTATTATATTGACACTGCTGCAAGGCTAAAACTTGAAGTCCAGGTCTTCTGACTCTAGATTCATATTCTGCTATACTAGAGATGGCAAACAGTTTTAAGATGTAGGCCTACTCTGTTCCTTTTTCTTTTTCACTGTGTGCAAAGGCAATTGATAATGTCTGCCTCAAGAAGTATCTTAAGGTTTATAGGATTGTGTCCAGATTTAGCAGGAAAAAGTGATAGAATTGCTTCTGAAAACCTATAGTAGACATTTTTGTCTCATTGTAACCAGATTTATTTCAACGTGTCTTAAAATCAGCTGTGATCACTAATATGTTTAAGTAGCAAACTTAGATTTTGGTTTTGGACAGATATAACTGGCGGTGGTAACATCTCTCTTCCTGCCACTTGCCGTAGTGTTCTATAAAGCTAATACATAATTCCAGAATGAGTGTACTCCTTAATTTATTAATTCGAATGAAAAGTGAACCATGTAGAGATCTGAGGAGAAAGCACTGTAGAGACAGAGGAAAGAACAAATGCCAAGGCCCTGAGGTGAGGACCAACATGTGTTTGAGGAAGAGGTAGAAGTCTGATGTGGCCAGAACGCAGTGAGCAAAAGAGAGAGAATGCTAAAAGTCAGAATAAGAAATAGGGACTTAATTTATTTTAAGACCCTGTGGATGAATATTTTGGGTGTATCAGTAACATTTCAATTTGATAACTCATAATCCAAAAATGATTTTCTCATTAGCACATGAAACATTTAAATACATGCTTAAGAATGATATAAAATTATATTAGTTTGGGTTGCAAGTAGTGTTCTCTTACAATCGATCTCAAATGATAAGCCATGTAATACATGACAAGGAAGAAACAATGGAAAAGCTCCTTACTGTTCTGAAGAAATCATTACCCAGACCTTCAGTTCTTTTTGTGTCTGTCATTCACCATTTGTACTGCATTGATCTAGGAGCTCAAAATCTAGAGTTTTACATTAGAGTAGAAGTATTGGTTCTGGTCAGTGTGAAAGAGTTAAGTACTCTGAATGAGTATAATGAAGTTCAGTGCAGTTGATGTATCTGGACCCAGTACTCCTATTTAGGGTGATAAGACTTGCTATACTTAAAGTATAACAGGATCTTTTGGTCAGTAAATCAAATGAAGTTCAGAATTCCAAGTAAGTTAGAAAGTATAATGAGGCTCTTGCATTCCTAGTCAGTCAGGAAATGTAAGAGTCCAAATCTCTTACTTAGTCTGGAATTGTAATGATCCAGCATTCCTGGTTAGTCAGTCAGGAAGTATGATAGTCCAGCACTTAGCCAGTTATTGCTTAGCAACTGGTATGAAGGTTTGATGGAAGAATGGAAACAGACTAATGGTCAAAGTGGGGTTTTGGAATCATTAATTTATCCAAGCTACCACTTTTGATTGATCTCCTTAAAATTTTATGCTTCATAGCTGGATTTTTCTTTTGGCCTTAATAACTTCTTTAAAGAAATCTTTTACTGTTTGACTTTTCATTCTCTCCCAAGTATTTGTGTCTCTTACCTTATTGACTAATTCAAAATGTTGTTTTTCAGTAAACTTCATATCTTTTTCTCTTTTTTTTTTGAAGACCTAGGGTTCTTATCTTTTTACCTCAAAGACAAAGAAACAAATGAAAAACATGGCTGAGTTTAGCCTATCTGCTTGAGATTCTCTCCCTCTCCTACTGCCCCTCCCACATGTGCTCTTTCTCTCTCTAAAATAAATAATTAAATCTTTAAAAAATAAATATAATTACATGAATTTTGACAGTTTTTTAAAAAAGATTTTATTTATTTTATTTAAGATAGTGACTATGCAAATGGGGGACAATGGGAGAAGCAGGCTCCAGAAGTCCTGATGTGGGGCTTAATCCCAGGACCCTGGAATCATGACTGGAGCCGAAGGCGATACTTCACTAACCTGGGTGAGCCACCCAGGTGCCCTGAGTTTTGATAGTTCTATGCACCTATATAACTACTCCATCAGGATGTAGAACATTTCCATTATCACAGAAAGATTTCTTCTTAACCTTCTTCATGTATTTATAGGCCACTTATTTATATTCTTCAGTGATGTATCTATTCAGGTCTTTTGTGCATCATATGTGGATTGGTTGTTTTCTTATTCCACTGAATTAGGAGTTCTTCATATATTCTTTGTATATATAAATTTTCTAGTCCTTTGTCAAATATATTTATTATAGATAATTTTTCTAGTATATGGCTCACCATTTCATTTTCTTAATGGTGTCTTTTGAAAAATACAGGATTTTAATTTTGGTGTTCAATTTATAAACTTTTATTGTTCATGACCTTGTGTCAAATGGATATCTGGTTGTTCCAAAACCATTTTTTTTCTCCAAAACCATTTTTAAAGGATTATTCCTTCCTCATTAAATGACCTTATCACCCTTCTTGAATATCAGTTAAACTTATAGAAATGTTCTATTATATCTCTGAGGAATGGATGTGTTCATAGTGTTGAAGTATAGGGAATCAGGATCCAGGCTTTTGTGAATTTAAGTTGGTTAAAGTTGGTAAGTCTTTATTAAATTTTTTTTGCCTTTTTTCTATATCTAGGGATGGCTGTCAATAGAATCTGATTTATAATGTACTTGTTTTCAGCAGAACATGTTCAGATTTTTTTCCTCCTCTTTTAAAAATTACTAATTTTAAAAAAACAAAAAACAAACAAAAACAAAACAAAACAAAAAAAATTACTAATTTTGCCAAATTATCTACTGGTATTGAGGGATAAACAGCCATCTGGAAATAGTTGTTAGAAGGACCTGACAGGTAATGAGCATCCTTAGGACACCCCACTCTTTGTTTTTGTGAGAAGATAAGATGCTGTGGGATTATCAAAATCTGATCAACAATACTTAGGCCATTTCTCTGTTGCCTATACGTATTTGCTGACATCTTTTCATGTTGTTATGCCAGTAGTATTGAAGGCTTTATGAAATTCTGGTTGAATAAAACTACAGTAATTTATATAAATATGAAAAAAGACTCAAGTCTGCAAATACCAGACTTCCTGCATACCAGAAAGTTTTTTGTATTTTGAGTGTTTGGGAGTATGTGAACCTGTAATATATGATTGGCTATCCTGTAGTGGCCATTTGCTTGGTGTTGATGTCACCAATATAAACTAATGTAAGCAGACATTTTTCATGAATATGTAGCAACCTGATTTTTGTTTTTGTGTATAAAGATGATAGTAGAGATTTAGTTACTATAGCAATGAACACCCTGTTTTTCTTGCATAGTGCCAACAAAAAAAAATGTGTCGTCATTGAGCAAGGGGCAGGCTAATAGATGTATATTCCTTTTTATAAAAATGAAACAAAACAAGCCAAACTTTTCAGTTGTTTGCTGTAGAGATTTCTTTGTGCTGTGAACACATCAAAAAAGGAATAACTGAGGCCTTTAGGAGTAGCTGATAGTACAGCTAAGTTGTTGGAATATATTCCCCTTAGTCTTTTAATAATAAACATTTCAGTTGTTTATACCTTGGTAATGACTATTGAAAACTTCAGCTTCCAACTTTATTATCTGAAAGATTTGTCTGTTATAAATTTGAATTTGATTTAGTTTTATTGTTATAGCTTTAAAAAGAATTGTTAGTATTTAATAGTAATAATGATGTATTATTTATATTTACCACATTTAAAGAATTTTCAAAATGGAGTGAAATCCTTTGTATATATCATTCTGAGAGATTGTTTTTCAAAATGTTTATATTTGCACAACCAGTAGCATTTATAGTAGCAGTTGATTGTGACATATATTTTCCAGAAGGAGTCCAAAATATTTTTATTTCTATTTACAACCCTATACATGCCAATGTATACATTTATACTGTAACTGTAATTACATGGACTTTTCAGGATAAAACTTTCTTAACAGTTGAGAGCTTTGAGAGATAACAGTTGTTGAATATTAGTTATAGATTTTTCACCTTTCTTTTGGGAAACAAAGAACAAACAAACAAAAAAAGAAACATTTACCATCTGATGGTATTTGCATGCTTTAGCCCAGTGGTTCAGTTTGTAAAATCATCCTGTTGTAATACACCAGAGAATATTTGCAGTGAGGGGAAAATGTTTGCAGAGTTGAGCATGCCTTTATGATGATTCTTTTTTTTGAGGGGGGGGGGTGGTGGAAGGTACTTTATGGTTTTAAAGGGCACATAATATAAAGGAATTTCCCTTTTCCCAACTATTTTCTACAAATTTCATAAAGCTGATGGCTGAATTGAGTTTACGGATTGGATATATATTTGGAACAAATTGTTGGGTGTCAGATAATAGAATTATGCTTCATTTGTTGTCTTTGAACTTATATAATGAAAGATTTGACTAGCCTTTTAGAACACATAGATTCCATATTAAAATCAATGTATATATTATAATTTCATAAAGAAGAGCATCACTTACGTAGTATTCTTGCTGAAATGTTTAAATGAATCTAATCATGAGGAAATAATCAGACAAATACAAATGGTGGATTATTGTATGAAATACCTGGTTCAAAATTGTTAATAACATGTAGTGTACACACACACACACACACACACACACGGAAAAAAGTTGGGGAAACAGTTCTAGATTAAAGGACACCAAGCAACAAGAGAGCTAAATGCAGTGCATGACCCTTAACTGGATCTCGATCCAAAACAAAAACAGCAAGAACAACAAAACCAATGCACATTTATAAAGGGACAGTTGGTACATTTGGAGAAATTCGGATACACACTATATCCTACATGCAATATCATGTCAATATTAAAAATTTTCAGTGTCATAATGGTATTGTGGTTATATAGGAAAATGTCCTTGTTTATCAGATTAAGTGTTGGGGTAGAGTTTTATAATGTCTACACTTTACTTTCAAATGTTGCAAAAAGAAAAGGTGAGCGCATACAACCAGAGAGAATGAAAGTAAATTTGGCAAGAGGTAACAATCACTGAGTCTGTGAAGGCGTATTGGTGTTCGTTGTGTTGTTTTTTAAGATTTTATTTATTTATTCATGAGAGACAGAGAGAGAAGCAGAGACACAGGCAGAGGGAGAAGCAGGCTCCCCGCAGGGAGCCCAACGTGGGACTTGGTCCCGGGATCCTGGGATCATGACCTGAACCAAAGGCAGAACCAGTGAACCACCAAGGTGCCCCTCATTGTGTTACTCTTTCAGCTTTTCTCCAGCTTGAAAAATGTCAAAACATAGATAATAGGGACAAAATCTCCACACAGAGTAAACTTTACCATTAGGATGGTGCAACTTACTTATTTTGTTTGATTTTTATCTCTAATCATATCTTTTGCAAGAGATTTTTAGATATGTTATATGCTCAGTATTTATTTATTAATTGGGTTTCTACACTTTAATAATGCTGTTCCATGATTTTAGAATGTTTTATAATTTAAAGAACTTATATAGTAGATTAATAAACATTCTATTCCCATTTCGTAAAACAGATGAGGTGTTTTCTTCATTTTAGAGATGAACAATTTGAGGTTTCAAGAAAGGTACCCAAGACCAAGCCATTTACCCTCATGCCCAGACTTCTTTCCAAAGCCTCTCTCTCTCTAATCATTCATTACACATCCGCCTGGATGTTCGACGGGTATCTTAACTACAATGTGCCACAAACGTATTCTCCCTTTCTTTTTATATTCGTGGTTAATGATGCCTTGATCTAACCAGATAGACTAATGAGGCATCTGGGTACCATCCTACAATTCATTTTTTTTTAAATCCTTCAATTCCTGTCCTTTTATCTAATTCACTCAAGAGGGAGAAGAAACAGGGTAAGAGAACTAATACTTCTCATGAACTTATCCAGTATCATGTATGTTTGCTAATATTCATGACTCTTATTAAATTCTTTCAGCAACCACTGTGATTAGATGTGGCTCCATCGTTACAGTTGCAGTTTTATAGTAGACATTGGGAAATAGGCTCAAAGAAGTTAGGTGATTTGACCTAAGTTACAGAGCTTGTAAGGAATGAACTTTAGATTTTCTGGTTTCTAAAGTGTGCATTGTCTCCAATGTTCTGAGGCAGATTTCTCTTAAATCTTTCTCTTGTTCTTTACAAAACTCCCATGAGGTCTCAGTTTGGGTTACTATAAGAGCCTACTTAATCCATCTTTCTGCTGTCCACTTTGTTTCCTTTAGAACCTCCATGCTGTTGACAGAATGAACTTTCTAAATAAGCAAATCTAGTCATACGGCTACTTTTCATTGACAGGATAGATACAAAGCACTTCATATAATCTAGACACTACCGACTTCTCTTTCCTCGTCCTTACATGACTCCTCACATCTACCCTACTTTCCAGTCATACTGAAAAACTGAATTGCAGCTGTTTTTGTCTGTCATGGCTCATGCCCTCATATTTGTTATTACTCTGCTCTTTCACTTTTTGTCTCATTATGTGTTACACTTACTAATTCAAGATTTGAAGGTATAAGTTCCTGCTGGAAGTCTTCACGGCACCTTTATTGGCTGAATTAGGGCTTTTTCTTTGCCTTGTGCACATTTCTGCTGTGTAACTACATTTTAATTGTTTTCATGCCTTTTACTATTATGAACCCCTTGAGGGTCAGAGCTTACACATATTAGGTGTTCAGTAAATGTTAATGGACCTTCATCTAATCTTAACACTAAGAAAATACTTGTTGTTAGGGAAGCTGGCATCTGTCAGGTTTTCAGAGTTGTTGTGACTTGACATTTTTAAAATTCATTCCCAGTATTGGAATGGTAATAGGAGAACCTGATTTCTAGTTTGGCTCTGCCTCTTATTTGGTATACTCTCTTAGGCAAGTCAGTGTAACTTTCTAGGCCTCAGTTATGCAGTTAATGGCAGATTGAATTAAATGTTTTCTGACACCTACCCATCTTTCCCAGTGACTCTGATTTTATGATTTCATTTGGGAGGTTTTTGAGCAGAGATGTAACACATCGACAGCAGTGTTATAAGAGTTTCATTTTGACAGACTGTAGATTGCAATGCAAGGGTATAGGATAGATGCAGAGAAACCAGTTAGAATAATGTGGCTTGATGAGCATTTCATATAGGATCAGTATTTGGGAAAGGAGAAATAATTATGAGAGAAACTTTACAATTTGAAATGGTGAGGCCAGGGATCCCTGGGTGGCGCAGCGGTTTGGCGCCTGCCTTTGGCCCAGGGCGCGATCCTGGAGACCCGGGATCGAATCCCACATCAGGCTCCCGGCGCATGGAGCCTGCTTCTCCCTCTGCCTGTGTCTCTGCCTCTCTCTTTCTCTCTGTATGACTATCATAAAATAAAATAAAATTAAAAAAAAAAAATTTTGAAATGGTGAGGCCAGAATGGATTGTCTTCTGCCTCGTCCTTGCCCTCAAATGGATTCCAAGTTTCAAAGCCTGTACTGACTTCTATTTTGAGAGAAATGAAACTAGGGGAGTAAATGGTTTAAATTTCTCTCTAATTCCTACCTTAGTTTCAAAAGAGAATGAAAGATAGGAACTTCATAACCAGAGACATAGCTATTTCCAGTTTTACATAGAAAATTTTTCCACTTGAAGAAACCACTCCCTAAAAACAGAAAAAAAAAAAAGGTTATCACTCAGAAGAAGCATAAAGAGAGAAAAGAAAGGTTGGAAACCTTAGTTTGAAAAAAAAAAAAAAAAACAAAGACAAAAAACCTCAGCTATCAAAACATGCTCATCAAGTTCATAGGCTGCCAAATTTTGGTTTTGAGATTTTCCTCACTGGGGCAAGTGGTGTGGAGATCTCCTTGTTAGTATTACTGCAGTTGCACACTTAAATTTAACATTTGTTGAGCTCTCAAACTTGTTCAGCTGGGATTTTTAGAAAATATCTCTCCTATACGGTAAGGATGCTACTGGTGCTTATTACCCTAGATAGTCAAGAAATCCAGAAAACTTTGGTAACAAAATTATAACTAAGTCTGAGAAGTGTCATGAATGATCACTTTTGTTCCTGTCACCACGACTGTATTTCCCTTCTAGTAGGAGGCAATAGGGACAACCGTGGAGGCAGCTGTTGCTAATGTCGCTACCTCTCTAAAAGCTTCACATAATGCTTCCACCGGATTTACAAATATGTTGAGAGGAAATGTGTTTCCCCATTTTACCTTTGTATTTTCCCTGCCACACTGCACATTGATATTTCTAATAACAAAATATATTAGTTTCCTAGGGCTGTTGTAACGATTTACCACAAACTTGCTGTCTTAAAACAAGAGAAATTTATTCTCTTACAGTATTAGAGGCCAGAAATCCAAAATCAAGTTTTTGGCAGGGCCATACTCTCTTTGAAGAATCTAAGGGAGAATCCTTTCTTTCTTGCGTATTTCAGCTTCTCCTTGTGGTCTTTGGTTTGTGCAGTGTAACTTCAGTATCTACCTCCAGTTTCACATGGCCTTCTTCACTGTGTATACTTTTTGTCTCTGATTAGGATACACTTATTAAATTTATTAGGACTCATATTTTTCCAGTACTATCTCAGTCCTTACCTTATATCTACGAAGACCCTATTTCCAAATAAGGTCACATTTTTTTTTTTTTAAGATTTATTTATTTATTCATTCAGAGAGAGCGAGAGAGAGGCAGATAAGGTCACATTTTGAAGTTATAAAGGTTGACATCAATTTTGTTGGCCTTCCATGCAACACACTACCGGAGAGTGCTGACAATTTGAGATAATTCTTATTACTAGAGGCTTTGTGTTCTTCTGATCATATTCATTATTTTGCTCAACAAACATTTAGGAAACCCAGATTAGACCAGGGATAGGTTTAAAGGAAGATGGATCAGATTATTTACTTTTAAGAGCTTCCAGAGTAGTTGGAAGGCAGTTATAGACCTCAGTATCTATAATACAGTATGACAAGTAGGGTAATAGAGGCTTATATTCGATGCTGAAAGCACCTATGTATTTATCCTGTATTTGTTGTGGAGGGACCCAGGAGGGATAAAGAAAAGAGTCAGGAAAGACTTAACAAAAGAATTGACATTTGAATCTTGAAGGAAGGCAAGGAAGTTACTGATACAATAATACTAAGTGTAAAAGTACTGTGGATTCAAAGAAAGTGGCTTAGGAAACTCCAAGTTCTAAAGTGCCACTGGATCATAGAATGGATTTGGAGGAATGAGAATGAATGATATGCTTCTGTTTTTTCACAACATTGACATCCTGATCTTGGGATTGTAGTGATCCTATGAACACTGTAGCAAAGACAATATAATAAATTTCCAAATCCTTTACTCTTTCTTGGGCTAACAGAAAGGTTGATTTTTCTAGCTCTTTTGAGGTTAGATGGAGATATCCTTCCCCCTTCTTTCTCTTTTTCCCCTCCTCTCTTCCTTCCTCCTGATTGGTAGCCAATGATGAATGCTGTGTCCATATGGTGGAGTAACAGTATTGGAGTGGCCTGACTCACCGAGCCACCACATGGAAAATAGCTATCCTGAATATGTTCAACAGGTTTTACATGAGTGAGAAATGAACTTTCTGATTTGTTAAACACCAGAATTGGGGTATTATTTGTTATTGTAGCATAGCCTATCCTATCCAGACATAAAATGTTTTAAAACTTCCTTTAAATATCCCCCCAAATTTATAAATAAAAATGACAGAGGAAGATAGTTGCTAGTTTTGCGTTTTTAAATTGAAAATATATTTCACATGTAATTGTATATTTCAAATTTATCCCATTTTTTACAATCATAAAAGTCATGAATTCATTTTAATTCAAGTTATAAAAGTATAGAGTAACTGTCCATCTAGTTGTAAATAAATACCAAATTAATAATTTGGCTTTAAAAGTCTCTCCCCTAAATTATTCTTTTATAAATTATTTTTAATATTTCTTTTTAAATGTCATAAAATATTTTTCCAAAGCATGAGTTTGAATGGCCTCACCATATCCTATTACAGACTATTGTATTTAACCAGCCTCCCGTTGTTTTTCATTTGGTTTGTTCTAATTTTTTATAATAAAAACCCCACAGAGAATAATTTGTAGAAAATCATGTAAAAAAATCTCTTATTATTATTATTGCCTTAAACCACATACTTGAGAATGGACCTTTTGGTTTAAAGGGATCTCTCGTCTTGACCCTTTCTAATGATTTTTTTTTTAAAATTTTTTATTTATTTATGATAGTCACAGAGAGAGAGAGAGAGAGGCAGAGACACAGGCAGAGGGAGAAGCAGGCTCCACACACCGGGAGCCTGACGTGGGATTCGATCCCGGGTCTCCAGGATCGCGCCCTGGGCCAAAGGCAGGCGCCAAACTGCTGCGCCACACAGGGATCCCCTCTAATGATTTTGATAGTCTATCAAATTAACCTCCAGAAAGACTTCCTCTGTTTGCAAATGTAAGAAAGTCTTTTCATTAATTCTTAGCAACATTCGATATTCTGTGTACGTGCATGTATGCATGTCAGTGTTTGGCAGTTTGATAAGTAAGCATGTTATCTTGTTTAATTTTTTTTTCTTTGGTTGAGATTTTTGTTGCCCCAAATGTTGAATTGGTCATTTATATTTATTTCCTGTGGTTTGTTTCCATTGTCCATTTTTTCAGTTATTAAAAAAAATTTAAATTAATTCTGTAATTCAGCCTGTAATGACATGGAATTTTTTTTTAATTTTTAAAAAATTTTATTTATTCATGAGAGACACACACAGAGAGAGGCACAGACACAAGCAGAGGCAGAGGGAGAAGCAGGCTCCATGCAGGGAGCCCGATTTGGGACTCGATCCTGGGACTCCAGGATCACACCCTAGGCCAAGGTGGCTCCAAACCGCTGAGCCACCTGGGCTGTCCGACATGGAATTTTTTAAACAATCATGTATGTGCACCTAATTTTTTCCCCCTGTTTTGTCATTTGTCATTTAAATTTATGGCATTCTTGTATGTCACAATTTTTATTTTCATGTGACCAAATCTGTCTGCTTCTTTTTAATTTTTTTTGGTTAGTATGCTTATATAGGGCTTTTTTTTACTACAAGATCAGATTAAAATACACATGTATTTCTCCTAGCACTGCTGTGTTTTCTTCTTCTTCTTCTTCTTCTTCTTCTTCTTCTTCTTCTTCTTCTTCTTTCTTCTTCTTTTTTTTTTTTTACATTTAACTCTTTAATCCACATAGGCTCTGTTACTGTGAAATAGCAACCTAACTTTTTCTCAGTTATACAGTTGTTAATTTCATTTAACAGGAACATTTTTTGTTTACAATTCTTGTGTTTTCTTTGACTTAAAATGTAACCTTTAGCATATGTTGAATTTTCCTGTATATTAGGGTTTCTTTGGTTTTTGAAATCTGTACTTGAACTTGCTTCAAGTGGCCTTCCTTAAGGTAACTTTGTAAATACATACTTATTGCATAGGATAGGCAAATGGTGTTTTTTTATTACACTTCTCTTATAGAAATGTTTTACCTTTTTTCAACTGTTTTTTCCTCCCAGATGGATTTTAGAACTATTTTGTTTAGGTCACAAAGAATATTGGTATTACTATTGTAATTTCTTTACTCTTGTACGGTAGCTTGGGAGAAATTGGCATAATTCTAATAGTCTTTTCATTCAGGAGTAGCTTCCCATTCCTTCATATTTTCTTTAGTAAAAGTTTGGATATTTTTATTTTAAATGAGATGAGCAGCCGTTAGAATTATTAAATGAGACTTTGAACCCAACGAGGAAGCTACACTACAGAACAGGTTATCCATGTGATAAACCAGTAACAAATTTTGTTCAGATTTTAAATTTTAAGTTGGTAAAACTTGGAAATGTTTTATAAAAGATGTACTTGTTGCTGAACTGGTAAATTGGAATTGATCTATTTAGTGGTCAGTCTGAATTGATATAATGATTGTTGCAGAAAATTTGTAAGGACAACCTTAAAAAAAAGTCTCTTAAATGACACCTTTGGGATCCCAAAGAGAAGGTTAAACAGACTGTGTTTATTTTATTTTATTTTTTAAAGATTTTATTTATGTATTCATGGGAGACACAGAGAGAGAGGCAGAGACACAGGCAGAAAGAGAAGCAGGCTCCATGCAGGGAGCCCAATGCTGGACTCCATCCCGAGTCTCCAGGATTATGCCCTGGGCTGAAGGCAGATGCTCAACCGCTAACCCACCCAGGGATCCCAACAGACTGTGTTTAATTTAAATTTCTATGATGTGGATGCAGATACCTCCTTTCAGCCTACCTGACTAACCAAGGGACATAATAGTAAGGCACCAAGATTTCGATAGTGCATGCATGCCAGAATGTAACAACCAAACTTTTATTACATTTGTAACCTTGTAATTCTTTTCAAGCTACTAATAATGCTTTTTTATTTAAAATGATAAATTTTTGAGTTTTACTCACTTGCAAGAGTAGTTTGGCTCATGAGGTTTAAACAACTGAAACGCTGGCCCTTGGTTTGTCAATAATTGGCAGCTCAGTTACAGAATGCAATATAGCTGCCCAGATTTAGAACAAGTGGAATAGGAAAAAAGAGAAGGGTGTGTGGGTAGTTTCTTGGTTTCCTGATGCTTCCACTCAGTAGTACAAAATGCTCTGAAAGAGGAATGGACTTTTGGGAAGGGGTGTTGCCTTTTAATGCCTTTAATCCTGAGCAGCAGTCTCAGTTTCCTACTTACCCTGGCACACCTGCCTGTTTTCCTCTTGTGGAATGTGTTGGGGAACACAGCAAATGGGTGTCAGCACTGTTGAGGTTAGGCTGTAATGAGAGGTTGCTTATTTGAGGGTCAATCAATTTATGGTTTATAGCACACAATGTTGGTATTTCATAGTAGGTTACAGTGTGAAAGCCAAATTGTGAGGCTTCAGTGAATAAGTAGTTAAAGGATAGTACCCTTTTTTTTGTGTGTGTATTCTGTACTACCAAACAACAGACCTTTCCTGACTGGTTAGGTTCTGCTTTTCACCTTCATATTAGACTACAGCTTCTTGCAGTAGTGCACCTCCTTTTCTTCTCCCTTCCACCTTATGACTATCACACTACCTCTTTTGCAGAAGTTGTTACATGACTTATGTTACTGTGGGCAGAGTGTGAGAGTTCCAGTTGCTCTCTATCCTTGCCAGTATTTGGTATTGTCACCTTTTTATTTTTATCCTTTTCTTGGACATGTAAAGGCATTTCATTGTGGTTTTAATTTCTACTTCCCTTGATTACTAGGGGTCATTCGAATGTGCTCCCTTCTGAGTACCCATTTAAATCTCTTAGTCTTTGGGGCACGACTAAGTGGGTGACTCAGTGGTTGAGTATCTCCTTTTGGCTCAGGGTGTGATCCTGGGGTCCCAGGATCGAGTCCTGCGTCAGGCTCCCTGCATGGAGCCTGCTTCTCCCTCTGCCTATGTCTCTGCCTCTCTCTGTGTGTCTCTCATTAATAAATAAACAATCTTAAAAAAAATCTCTAAGTTCTCTATTGGAGTATGTCTTTTTCCTGTTGATTTGCAAGGAGTTCTATGTTTTTTGGGTAGGAACTCTGCTGTATCTGTTGTATCTTCTTCCATTCTGAGGCTTGCCTTTTTCTCCCTTAAGGAATCTTTTAACGAGGAGGAAGACTAATTTTAATGTAGCTCCATTTATTAATCTTTTCCTTTATTGAATTTGCTTTTTGTGTCTCATGTTTTAAAGAAATCTCTGCTTAGTCCAAACTCATGAGGATGTTTTTCTAGACATTTTCTTGAGAAGCTTTACTGCCTTTGTCTTTTATATTTAGAGTTGTAATTTATCTGGAGTTGATTGTTGTGGTTGTATGAGATAGGTTCAAGTTTTTTTTGTTTTTGTCATGGATATCCACTTAACTTGCTACGATTTACTGAAAAGACTGTTCTTTCCTTACTTCTCTGTAGTGCTATGTTTATCATAAATGAAGTTTTCCTATATGTGTGAGTTTGTTTCTCAACTATTAACAGTTCCATTGCTTTATTTGTCTTTCCTTGCTTAAGTATTACCCTTTTTTATAGACTGTAAATTTTTAAAAAATCTTTATAATCTGGTGGGGGCGTTTATTTTTAAGCTTTGTCCTTTCCAAGATTGTCTTAGCTGTTCTTGATTTTTGCATATTCATATATGTATTTATAATCAGGTTATCAATTCATACCAAATAATCTGCCAGAATTGTAATTGAGATTATATTGAATTTGAGAATGAATTTGATAAGATGAATCTGAAAGAGAAGTATAATGTCTTTACAGTGTAAAATCTTTAAATCCACAAACACAGAGTATCACTTCATTTTTATCACCTTCAGTGTCTCTTAGTATGCTTTTCTGTTTCTCTTTGTCATAGTCTCATACTTTTTCATTAGATAGTCTCTAGATACTTAAACTTTTGTGATAGTGTTATAAATGGTGTGTTTTTAAGTTTTCATTAGTTTTTTTTTAATACATTGAATTTCTTTTTCTGGCATATTTGCTGCTTCAGACTGCTGGTATAGTGTTGAAAGAAGTGGTCCTAGAGAGCGTTCTTGCATTAGTCCCAAACTTACAGACAGAAATTTCACTGTTTAAACTAAAAGTGATGTTACTTGTAGGTTTTCATGTAGCAGCCCTTTATGAAGTTAAGGAAATTTCTCTCTACTCTTTTTTTTCTAATTATCTTTTAGAAATTGTAATTGATATTGAGGTTTATTAAGTACTTGCCCTGCATAGATGAAAATGGCCATAGAAAATTTCTTCCTTTATTCTGTAAATGTTGTGAATTACACTGGTTGATAATTTGAGTGTTATATATTATTTTTCATTTAATTATGGATGTACTTTACTGATGTTTTATTTAATTTAGGAATTTTGCCTCTGTGTTTGTAAGAGAAACTGGCATATGATTTTCTTTTCTTGTAATGTTAACATATTTTGATATGAAGCTTCTCTGGTTTCATACAGGGTTGCTGGGTTTAGTAAATAAAAATCTCATGTATACTTATACTAAAAATATTTATTGCTTTTCTGAAATTCACATTTAATTTGGCATCCTGTATTTTATCTGGCAACATCACTCATAGGTCAGGTTCAGAAATGTAGCTCTCTCTTTTTCTGGAGGAGTTTATGTGAGATTGATGTTTTCATCCTTAAATGTTTGGTATAATTCATTATTAAAGTGTCTGACCCTGGAATTTTGTTATATATAGACCTAAATATATAATTTTTGAGGTGCTCATGTAGATACTGTTTTTAATTTCAAATTAGAATTGTTCATTGCTGGTGTATAGGGAAGTGAGTAACTTTTATACCATAACCTTGTGTCCTGCCAAGGATATGCAATCTTTGTTTATTATATATTCCTTATTCTTAACATGATTTATGCTAGAGGTTAAACATGTGCCCCTGATTTTTTAAAACCTAATATAAGTGAAAAGTTATACTACTTGTCAGACAAAGTAAGGACATTAGAACAACACTTAACATCTATTTATTGTTTTTTAAGTTTTATATATTTTGTTAAATGTTTTAATTCTGTATGTATTTTATGTCCTATAAGACATTGTTATTGTTTTATAATGTCAGTATGCATTTAGATTTACTTTCTATATACCTTTTCTGTTGATTTTTTATTCCTCTGTGCATTTTCTTCCTTTCGTCTCATGCTATTTCTCTTCTTGAAAAACATCTTTTAGTTTTTGTTTTATTGTGTGAGTATATTAACAAAAAATTCTCTTTTTAGATATGTTTTCAAAATGTCTTTATCTCACTATTTTTTTCTAAATTCATTTTTAAAGAGTATATATGTATATATATTTTTTCCTGGAAATAGAATTATAGGTTAAGAAAGTTTATTTATTTTTTTATTAGTTTGAAAACATTTTCTTTTGGCTTCCACTGTTTCTGTGAAGAAAGCAGCTGTTGAGTTTATTTTTGCTCTCAGATGGTAAACCTTTTCCTCTTTGGCTGCTTTTTAGGATTTTCTCTTTCTTTGGTTTTCAGCGATTTTTAAAAATTTCATTTAAATTCAATTTACCAGCATAAAGTATAACACCCAGTGCTCATCTCATTGTGTGCCTCTTTTAATCCCCATCACCCAGTAACCCTGTCCCCCCACACCTCCCCTTCTGCAACCCTTTGTTTCCTAGAGTTAGAAGTCTCTCATGGTTTCTCTCTTCCTGTCTAATTTTTCACCTCTCAGTTTCCCCCCTTCCCTTATGGTCTTATGTTTTCACTATTTCTTATGTTTTTCAGCGATTTAGCTAATATGTGTTAAGTATGGCTTTCTTTTTATCTTGTCTGGAGTTCTTAGGGTTTATTTAATATGGCTCTTGATGTCTGTCAATTTTAGGAAATATTAGTACTGTCCCTTTTATAAAAGTTCTGTCTTTCTTGCTCTATTTCCCATGTGTCTTTTAGTTATTACTCCATTCTTTTGTCTCTCCATGCTTCGCTTGGATAATTTTCTTCTGATTTATCTCATATTCACTAATTATCTCTTCAATTAAGTCTAATCTGGCATTAAACTCATCTACAAAGTTCTTTACTTCAGTTTAATTATTCAGTTCTTATTGACATAATTTCACAGTGTTGGGGATGAGAGGAATGAGAGAGAGAGTACAGGTCAGGTCCTTTCAAAGAGCTCTGGTAAACACCCCAGTTTCATTTTGGTACCTTGAAGGGATACATCTAAGGAATAAGGGAAAACTCTAAGTAGATCAGCACTCAGAAGAAATGAGGCCCAATTTTGAATCATCTCAATCTCTGACTAATAATAAGATGATTTATCTTTTTGCCTAGATGTCCTCCAGAAGGAAAAATCAGTTGAACCTCAAATAGATTTCTCAGTGTTTTGTTCCCATTGATCTACTCGGTAAAAAATAATAAGGCATGTAAAAATTTTACTGAAAACCGAGAGAAACAGACAGTAGTAAAGTAAAAATTTTAAGTAAAAATTTTACTGAAAACCGAGAGAAACAGACAGTAGAACAGATGTGTAGGAGATTCAGTTATTTCAGTTATCAGTCAAGAATTTTTTAGAAATACATTATTACATGACACATGGAGAGTTTAATCAGGATTGGAAACAAATTCACAAATTTTCATTTACAATTCACATGGATGTATTTAGAATTCTAATGGATATATTTATAAGTGTATGTATAAAATTCCAAACATTTTTTTAAAGATTTTATTTATTTATTCATGAGAGACACAGAGAGAGAGAGAGAGAGAAAGAGAGAGGCAGAGACACAGGCAGAGGGAGAAGCAGGCTCCATGCAGGGAGCCCTTTGTGGGACTCGATCCCGAGGCTCCAGGATCACACCCTGGGCCAAAGGCGGAGCTAAACCGTTGAGCCACCCAGGCTGCCCCTCAAACATGATTTTTAAATGTTAATATTTTGTGCTATAATTATAGCAGTATGAATAATTAATTCAGCATAGGTAACATACATTATTATATTAGTTTGGGAGGTACACTTTGTATGATTTCAGTCCTTTGCAACTTATTGATACTTTCTGTGACAGGCTAATTCTAAGATGGCTTCCAGTGATTCCTAGCTCTGCATATTCATGCACTTGTTTAATACTCTTCCCTCACTTGTGAGTGGGATCTGTGACTTACTTTTAACCACTATGATACAGATCTGCCTTGACTTATGTGCCAATCAAATATTTTAAGATGAAAATGCCATAAATTGAAAATGCACTCAATACACCTAATCTGCCAAACAGCATAGCTTAGCCTAGCCTACCTTCACACTCTCAGAAACTTAGATTAACCTTCATTTGGGCAAAATCACCTAACACAAAGTATATTTTATAGTAAAATGTTGAATATCTCATGTAATTTATTGAATACTGTGCTGAAAGTGAAAAACAATGGTTGTGTGTGTACAGAATGGTTGTAAGTGTAATCACAACTTTGCGATTGTATAGCTGAATGGGAGCTGTGGATTGCTGCTGCTGGCCCCACAAGATAGTACTGTACTGTATATCACTAGCTCAGGAAAAGATCAAAATTCAAAGCTTGAAGTACGATTGCTACTGAATGTGTATTGCTTCTGCACCATCATAAAATCAAAAAATTATAAGCGAATCATCTTAACTTGGGGACTGTCTGTACAACAGAGTAGTGATGAGATATCATTTCTTTGCCTCTAACTTCTTGCTAGAAACTCTCTCCCTTGCTAGCTCTGATGAAGCAAGTTACTGTGTTGGTGAGGAATAGTGGCAAAGAACTCCAACAGCCCAAAAGTAATGGATTCATGCCTAAAACCAAATAAATGAGCCTGTAAATGGGGAAATTCTTCTGTAGTTGAACCTTTGGATGAGATCCCAACTCTGGTAGACACATCAGTTGCAGTCTGTGAGAGACCCTGAAGCAGAGATCCCAGCTAAGCTATGCCTAAGTTGCTGATCAACAGAAACTATGAGATGATCAGCATTTATTATTTTAAACTGCTTATTTTGTGATAATTTATTGTAAAGTGGATAACTAATACATTGCTTAATGACCTAATTTGTGGGCAAGCCCGGGTGACTCAGCGGTTTAGCACCGTCTTCAGCCCAGGGCCTGATCCTGGAGACCTGGGATGGAGTCCCACGTCAGGCTCCCTGCATGGAGCCTGCTTCCTCCTCTGCCTGTGTTTCTGCCTCTCTCTCTCTCTCTCTCTCTCTCTCTCTCTCTGTGTGTGTGTCTCTCATGAATAAATAAATAAAATCTTTTAAAAAATGACCTAATTTGTGGTCCAATTTATTTATTTTCTGTGTTTTTAGAAGTATGTTCACTTTGTAATTCTTGGGTATAGTATTTATATGTCTATTGGATCAAATATTTTAAGTTGTTCAGATCTTCTAAATCTTAACTTATTTTTGTTTGCTTGTTCTATCAATTACTAAACATGATATATTAAAACCTCCAGTAATGATTGTGTATTTGTTAATTTTTATGGATAATGTTATTTGTGCATTCTAGGCTATATTATTAGATATATGCAAATATAGAATTATTATAACTTCCTAGCAGATTGAACCTTTTCCCTTATTATATTCTTCTCTAGTAATTTTTGGCTTTATATTCTGTTTTGTTTAATATTAATATAGATATGCCAGCTTTCTTTTGGCTAGTGTTTTCTTGGTATATCTCTTTTTACCCTTTATAGTTAACCTTTCTGTGTCCTTATATTTTAATGTATCTCTTAATGATAACATACAGCTGGTTGACGAGTCATCTTCAACCCATTTAATCTTTGGTTTTCAAGTTTATCATTTTCAACATCCAGATTTAATGTAATTACTCATATACGTAGGGCAAAATATATAATGTGATGTGCCTTGTGGTCATTCCACCTGTTAAGTGTTCTGTTTTCCTCCTTCTGTTACATTGGTTATATTTGTTACTCCTTCATATCCCTTTCCTCTTCCCATTTGGTAATTATATAGTCTTTAAAAATCTTCTGGTAATTTCTTTGGAAATTAGACAATGGATATTTGACTCCTCAAATTCTAATATTAATACATTGTAAGGATCTTAAGAACTATTTATTTTCCATTTACATTCCTCTCATCTTATATACTGTTTATTATTAGGTACTTTAGTTTTGTAGAAAAATTTTAAACATCATAAATTACTGTTACCATTGTTTTATGCAGTCAGTTTTCATTTAGATTTACCTACATTTCCTCCCATTTTCTTCCTTTTTTCATTTCTGTTTTCAATTTAGGATTATTTTCCTTCTACTATAGTATATAGAGTTTGAACTTGTGCAGATCTCATGGGGGCAAACTCTTCCAGGTTTAGTTTGTTTAAAACATCTATTTTTCCCTTTCCTGTATTTTATTTTATTTTATTTTATTTTATTTTATTTTATTTTATTTTGTTTGTTTATTTATTTATTTGGCAGAAAGAGAGAGTGAGAGCACAAGCAGGGGGAACAGGAGAGGAAGAGGGAGAAGTAGATTCCTTGCTGAGTAGGGAGCCTGGCTTGTGGCTCAATCCCAGGATCCTGAGATCATGACCTGAGCAGAAGGCAGATGTGTTAACTGACTGAGCCACCCAAGTGCCCCTCCTCCCCTTTCCTTTATTCTTGAAAAATATTTTCCCCGGGTATGGAATTATAGATTGATTGTTACTTTCCTTTAGTACATCAGTTAAAGATATCATTCTGTTATCTTTTGGCCTTTTTTTGTGTTGGTTGGCATTCTCATTGCCATTTCTGTGATTGTCATTTGCCTTTTTTCTCTTTTTTTGGGGGGGGATAAATTAAGAGAGAGTGCATGCACATGAGTGTTAGGGGAGGGGGAGGGGGAGAGAGTGAATCATAAGCAGATTTCATGCCCAGTACAGAGCCCTATGCAGGTATACATAATTTACATAATTTATATTGATACTACTTTAAGAGTTCAGTTCAACTAACTGATGCATGGATATCGTATTTTATTGATGCCTTTTTCTTTTTTCTTTAAGGATTTTATTTATTCATGAGAGACACAAAAAGAGAGGCAGAGACATAGGTAGAGGGAAAAGCAGGCTCCCTGTGGGAAGCCTGATGTGGGACTTGATCCCAGGACCCTGGGATCACACCCTGAGTCGAAGGCAGACTCTGAGACACTGAACCGCTGAGCCACCCGGGTGTCCCTATTGATGGCTTTATCTGAATGGGAGGCATTTCAGTGATGGAAGTCTAGATGTTTGACTCTGACTCCTCTTCAAGACATCTTGGCCCAGTATGTCCAAGGATTTGCAGTAACTCAAACACTGGTCATAAGTCTAATTAATATCTTTAGAAATTGGCCATTTTGACAGGAAGTTTCTCCTCTGCCACTCTTTTTCTCTCTTTAGTTCCTCAAATGCACAAATTTTTTTCATACCTTTACAACATTTGCACATGCAGTTTTCTCTATCTCAAATATTCCTTCCCCAGGTTTTAAAATAACTGACTTCTGTGTATCTGTTAGGACTTAACAAATATTTAACCTCTTCAGAGGGTTTTTCTTGATCACAGATATTTCTGTCATAGCACTGTGGTTTTTTTATTCTGTATTGCTTAGTTTAGTTTATGGTTGTACTCATCATTTGCCAATTTCCCAGCTGTCTCTTGCTCTGTTCTGAGTTAAGGGGCTGACCCATATAAGCTACGTTCCCCCAAAGCTCTCTTGCCATCTGACTTTCAGCCATCATCTTATGACAGGCAGTGCGAAGAGATTGGAGAGTGAGATACTAGGCTATTTCTACTCTTCTCTTCCTATTTCTTTGGAGTCTTCGGTTAGTGATTCAATTTCTTGTTGTTTCTGGCTCTTTCCAGAGTTCCATCTCTCACTGGGCAGCCTCTTCTCCTCCATGGTCTCCATTCCTACTGGGTAGCCTTGGCTTATAGACTGTATTAAATCATTTTCTTCTTTGGTCTCTCAACTCTTGTTGGGGTAGTAGGGACTTCCTTTTGTTGCTTATTGCTAGGTTGCCTCACATAGACTTTTTAAAAAAAAATTGAAGTAGAATTAACATGTTATTAACCATGTAAAAATGCACAATTCATTGGTCTTTAGTATATTCCCAGTGTGGTGTATTTGCCAGCTTACTCTAGTTTCAAAACTTTTTCATTACCCAGTGAGAACACCCAGACTCATGAAGTAATTCTTCCCCATTCCCTTTCCCCACTCCTTCCACACCCTGGTAACCTTTAATCTGCTTTCTGTCTCTCTGGATTTTCCTGTTGTGGATATATTATATAAAAGGAATTATACACTATTTAACCTTTTGTGTCAGCCTTCTTTCACTTAGCATAATGTTTTCAACTACTTTAGTTCTTCCAATATTCTTAAAGTAATTTTCCTTATTGAAGTCCCTCTATTGATCTTTCTGGTATTGGTTACTTTTCCTTGTTGGAAACTGATGACATATTTATTTATATGTTTATTGGTTATTTATTACCTGTAACACTTCATATATTCTAAGCTCCATGAGGGCAAAAACCAGGTCTGATGTTTGTTTGGTATGAGAAAATTTTTCCCCCCCCAAATTTCATTTATTTATTTGAGAGAGAGTGAGAGCAAGAGCATGGGGAGAGGGGCAGAGGACTAGGGAGAAGGAGACTCCCCTCTGAGCAGGGAACCTAACATTGACATCATGACATGAGCTGAAGCCAGACACTTAACCAACTGAGCCACCCAGGTGTCTGGTATGAGAGAAATTTTAAGAGTGCTGAGGAATATTAGAGATCACAGAAGGATTATTAGAGACCTATTCAAAATAGGTCTATTTTGAACTGCTCCTATTCAAAATAAGGAGCAGTTAGCCTTTATAGTTAAGTGGTCTATCATGTATTCATTACTAATTCTTTTTTACCTGCTTTAGACAAGAACCCTGTATTAAAAAATACTATCAATTAACCAATATAAGAATCTGCTAATGTAAGTGTTTAAAATTTATACATTATTGACATTTCAGGAAGGAAACTGCTCTCAGAATATTTATTTTAATCCTCTTTCCCTTTCTTTCATCCTTTCTTGGCAGAAATCCTTTTTTTAAAAAGATTTTATTTATTTATACATGAGAGACACAGAGAGAGGCAGAGACATAGGCAGAGGGAGAAGCAAGTTCCCCACGGGGAACCTGATGTAGGACTCAATCCCAGGACCCCAGGATCATGACCTGAGTCAAAGGCAGATGCTCAAACACTGAGTCACCCAGGAGCCTCAGAAATCTTTTTTTAAATGCATTTTGTTTTACTGTGATAAAACACACATAACAAAATTTATCATCTTAACCATTTTTAAGTGTATAGTTCAACAGTGTTACAAGTATTCATGTTGTTATGAAACACATCTCCAGAACTTTCTCATCTTGTAAAACTGAAACTTTATACTGATTAACAATTATCTCCCCCTCCACCACTCCACCCATCCTGACCCTGCCTGATAACCACCATTCTACTTTCTGTTGCTATGAATTTGACTATTTTAGATACCTCAGATAAGTGGATTCATACAGTATTTCTTTGTGACTTGTTTATTTTATTTAGCATAATGTTCTCCAGGTTTATCCATGTTGCAGCCTGTGACAGTATTTCTTTCCTTTCTGAGGCTGAATAATAATTCATTGTACGTATGTAACACATTTTCCTTATCCATTCATTTATCAGTGGTGATTGAATTGCCTCCACCTCTTGTTTGTTGCAAAAAATGCTGCTGAGAAACGTGTGCAAGTATCTTTTTGAGGCCTAACTTTCAATTCTTTTGGATGTATATCCAGAATTGGAATCATTGAATCATATGTTCTATTTTTAATTTTTGAGGACTGTCCTTAGTGTTTCTCATAGTGGTTACACTATCTTATAGTCCCATCAGCAGGGCATAAGGGCTCCAATATTTCCAAATCCTTGCCAACACTTTTTAAAATTTAATTAATTAATTAATTAATTAATTAATTAATTTTTGTAGTAGCCATCCTAATGGGTGTGAGGTATCTCATTGCAGTTTTTTTTTTTTTCCTCATTGCAGTTTTGATGGGCATTTCTGTGATGGGTAGTGAGTGATGTTGAGAGTCTTTTCATTTGCTCATTGACCATTAGTAGATCATCTATGGAGGAATGTATGTTTAAGTCCTTTGCCAATTTTAAATTGAATTATTTGATCTTTTGTTACCAAGTTGTAGGATCAGGGGTATGATTTGCAAGTACTATCTCCCATTTTATAGGTTGTCTTTTCACTATGTTGATTGTGTCCTTTGATGCACAGAAATTTTAGTTTCATGTATCCTTCCCCTCTGTCCCCCCCTTTTGGACTTTTTTGCCCACATTTTTGGTCTGATAGCTGGGAAATCATTGCCAGATCCAGTCTCACAAAGCTTTTACTCTTTTTCCCTAGGAGTTTTATAGTTTCAGTGGCTATGACTCTTTTTGTTCATTCTTTTATATCCAACACCTTGACCTCTTTCCTGATACAGGTAAACTTTGAGTAAAGCAAGCTGCCCTTTATAATGTGGGTGGGCCTTGTCCAAATAGTTGAAGGCCTACTAGAACAAAAGATTGACTCTTTCTGAGCAAGGGGGAATTCTTTTGTATATGGCCTTCATACATGAACTGTAACATTGGTTCATCCCTAGGTTTTCAGCTGTCTGACCCACCCTGTAGATTTTGGACTTACCAGCCTCCCTAATTGGATTAGCCAATTCCTTAAAATCAATTCCTTTCTTCTTTCCCTCTGTACAAACATATACATACCACACATACCATGTTAGTTCTGTTTCTCTGGAGAATGCTGAATAATACAAGATTATTTAACCCAGCCCCTTTATATTTACAGATTTGGTAACATAAAGGCCCAAGGAGATGAGGAAATTGGCCAAGGTCAAAGAAAAGTTATTGAGAAAGCCAGGGCATAAATCCAAGTCTCCTGACTTCCAGTCTAACACTCTTATTACCTGAAATTGCTTTGCCCAGAGCATCAAAACCAAACGGAAAACCTCAGCCTCTCCTACTTCAAATAAAAAATAAGCATATTGGCTACTTTCCATACGTTAGGTCTTATCCTAAGTAATTTGTAGCCATTTTTCTTATTAATTCTCAAAACCACTCTAAAAATAAGCATTATTATCACCTTCCATTTTGTATATTAACTTGTCTAAAATGACACATTTTGTCAATGATAGACCTCTTATCTGAACTTAAATCTGTGGCTCTAGAATTGGAATTATTAATTGTTCTCTATATATTTTATTCTTGTCCCCTGATGATGTTAAGCACTGAAGAAAAGATTTGGATTTACTCAATTTTTGGTTCTCATCAGCCTGGAACCTTTTTCCTTTATTGGTGTGGCAGGATAATAAATGAAATGATTCATACTGCTTATGTATAGACCTTAATGATTTGTGATCCCTTATCTTCTATTAATTGTGATTCTTTTCTGAGTAGAAATATTTGTGCTGTTATCTATTTATTAGTACCCAAGACATTTCCAAAGTGGACACTAATGAATTTACCATGAAATTGTGTGCCCTGGACACACATATGTTCTTCACTGCCAGTAACTATTACTATGTTTCCTTCTCCATCTTCCTCTCTTCTGCCTTTCATACCATCTGGTGGCGGCAGTAAGAAGAGTGGAGGAAGGGGTGAGGGTAGTAGTGTGGGGAAGGTGTTATAATTTTTTAACATTGTGCATACCAGATGGTAATCAGTCAGTAAAGGAACAACAATTCAGAATTGGAAAGTAATCAGTCAGTAAAGTCAGTCACCCTGAGAGTGAGCCGCCAAGAGACATGTCCCTCAGTTCGTGTCACTTCCTCCCATCCTCGGGGAGAAGTACTTTTCGAGTAACAGGAGGACTTACTTATATATTACTTACCATCACTCACTCATGGTAGTCAGTAAAGGATCAACAATTCAGAATTGGAAAGAACCTGCATTTTAGTAGTGCTGATCTTGTATGAGTTGCTCAGATTTATTGACCTTGAGGTTATTGTCCTGCAAATCTATTGTATAGTAGATTGAGGGCAATTTTGTTTTGTCATTCCTTAGATTTTTGAAGCACTAGATCCATACCTTTCCTCTGTCTCCTAGAAATCACTCAGCTCTAAGTGCTATGGTGAATGGCAAAGAAGTAATTCATGGCTCTTGCCTGTGTGAGCTTAGACTCTGAGGATTAAAAAAAAAACAAACAACATAGATGGGGGAAAAAAGCATAAATACTATAAGATAAAATATAATATGTATAAACTAAGTGTTTTTAAGTAGGTTTAGGCAATAAAAATTAAGAGAGTGAAAATGATTGAGAATGCTTGGGGGATGAAGAGAGACTTGAATTGGATCTTGTGACTACTGGCTGGAATCTAGCTGCTTTTAAAATAAAAATAAAAATTTATTGTACATGTCTAAATGTAAGATGATTCTCAATGACAAGATAATGAAAATACTTTTGAACAGCCTGGATACATAAACTTTTTTTTAAGCTTGTAGAAGAAATAGCTATTAAGCTCAGCTTCTTAAATTATATGTACTGATTTTAAATTATATAATATAAAATATTGCCTTAAAGTATCCCTTTTTTATACTTGCTTCATGAAACATTATTCAGACCCTTCACATTGCATTTTAAAACATGGGCGTTTTCCTCATTACCAAAGTAAGTCAATTTTTCAGAGTACATGATCTTTAATTTTTTTTAAGGTTTTATTTATTTATTCTTGAGAGAGAGGGGGGTGGGGGAGGCAGAGACACAGGCAGAGGGAGGATCAGGCTCCATGCAGGGAGCCTGATGTGGGACTAGATCCTGGGACTCTAGGATTATGCCTTGGGCAGAAGGCAGGCGCTAAACTGCTGAGCCACCCGGGCTGCCCTGATCTTAAATTTTTAAGTGGTGTTTGTAGAGCATTTTAAAAACCTGGATGTGGTACTTTTCCTGGGAATTTTAATCTCAAGTCACAAGAACTCATTTGCTATTCTTGAGCTCTACAGTGAAACCCTTTTAAACCTAATCTTTAATAGGCTTGTTTATAATGGCATCTAAAGTTCTAATTGTGAAATTATTATCTCCTCCTCTCCCCCCCATCCCTCACCACCAAAAAAAAAAATTTAGGTAATCTGTGCTGAACTTCTTTGCCATCTTTTTAAACTGATTTCATCAGGGAATGTTTTCAGTATCCAAAACTAGTATCGCCTGAAGTTGTTTTAGATCCTATGTCTTGGATCAAAATAAAAAAAATAAAATAGTTGTAAGGACTCAACTATAGAATAATTTCCTTTTTCCTTTGGGACAGTTTTGGGAAAAGAACTTTGCCCTATATGCAGTGTCATCATCTGAAGTGGATCAAAGTATTACAAGTGAGCTAGTGAGTGACGTAAAGGAGATGGCTGAAGTGGAATGGAGAGTCTAGAACAGTGTATATAGATACATCCAGTATAGATGTTACTACCCTTATATGGGTATTTGAATTTAAATTAAATGCTAATTAATTATGCTAATCATTAAATTGTAATTCAGTTCCTAGGTCACACTGGCTGTACTTCAAGTGATCAGTAGACATATGAGACTAGTGGTTAGTGTATTATCCAATGCAGATATAAAATATTTCCGTCATTGCTGAAAGTTCTGTTGGATAGCTCTAGTCTGGAATAGCCTCAGGAATTTATTTATTTATTTATTTATTTATTTATTTATTTATTTATTTATTTATTTATAATTTTTATTTATTTGTGATAGTCACAGAGAGATAGAGAGAGAGGCAGAGACACAGGCAGAGGGAGAAGCAGGCTCCATGCACCGGGAGCCCGACGTGGGACTCGATCCCGGGTCTCCAGGATCGCGCCCTGGGCCAAAGGCAGGCGCCAAACCGCTGCGCCACCCAGGGATCCCTAGCCTTAGGAATTTAATGTAGTTCATTTCTAGGAATGATCATATTGATGGTAGTAGTCAAACTCCTCCCCTCACCCACAACTGCTCACCCCAGCCAACACCTTCCCTTCACCATACAGACACAGATCAAAGATGTATTCTCAGTTTCCAAAATAGAGGTAGTGATCCAAGGATATTAGTATTGTTAGTAAATATTAGTATTGTTAATATAGTACAGAAATTTATACTGTGTTCATCTGAAACACAAGGTGTACTCTTTTCTCTATGTTATTGTCAAGGAAAAAGTCCCCCAAATTGCTTTGTGGTGAAAAGATTGGGAATTCTAGGAGTCAGAGAGGCCTCAGTTTAAATGTTACTCTGTATGATCTTGGATAAACCACTTAATCTCTCAGAATGTCATTTCTTCATTATGATTGCTTCATGGAGTAAGGATTAAATGAAACATGTAATGATGTGTAATTATTTTACGTAGTTTCTTGCACATAACAGATACTTTTTCCCTCTTCATTCTTCTAAGTCCAGAAAGACATTTAATGAAGATTAATTCACTTAACACTTCATTAATAAATTCACCAGAATATATTTATTGAGCATTTATTATATGCAAAGCTTTCTTCTCAGTGGTAGGAATATAGCAGTGAACCAAACAAGTAAGAATCTCTGTCTTCATGGTGCTTATATTTTCATAGGAGGAGACAGACAATAAATGATATAAATAAGTAATAGTTGTGTCAGAAGGTGATCATTTCTAAGGGAAAAAATAGGCAAGGAAGATAAAAGTATGTTGGGTGAGGGTCTGTAGTTCTCTAGAAAAAGGTGGGCGGATAACAATTGAATGAAGATCTAGAGGAGGAACTTAGCAAATGCACCATGTATCTGGGGACAAGGCCATTTCTAGCAGGGGGAATAGTACCACAAATACCCTGAAGTGGGAAATCAGGCTTCCATTTTTCTGGAACATTAAGAAGACAAGAGTGGCTCACCAAAGGAAGAGGAGGTGAAGTTGGATAATACAGGAGAGAGGGAGAAATAAGACATATTAAGGATGTTGTCTTTTTATCTGAGTAAAAAGTGGAAGATTTTGAGTAGAAGATTGACATGGCCTGACTTACATTTTAATAGCTTCATTATGGCCACTCTAATGAGAATACACGAAAGATGAGCAGGGGCAAAACAAGGAAATAGTTAGGAGGCTATTGAAATAGTAGGGGAAAGAGAAGATGGAGGCTTAGAATGGCAACAGTGCAATGTGATCAAATTCTGAATGTGTTTTAACATTTCAGCTATCAGAATTGGTGAATAAATGGCAAAGAGGGAGTCAAGGATAACACCAAGGTTTTTGACTGGATCAACTGGAAGAATGGTGTTGTCATTTATTGAGATAGAGACACTTTCTGTATTCAGCCATTTTCATGTATTCTTTTTTAAAAAAAGTTTTAAAGATTTTGTTTATGTGACAGAGAGCACAAGCAGGGGGAGCAGCAGGGAGAGGGAGAAGCTCAGCAGGGAGCCTGATACGGGGCCCCATCCTAGGACCCCAGATTCATAACCTGAGCTGAAGGCAGACGCTTAACCTACTGAGCCACCCAGGTTTTTTTTTTTTAAATTGCTAACAGCAAATGTTTATTCATGATTGAAGCCAAGAAGGATTTATAAATGCATTTTAATACCTTGCTGATAAAATAGTAACATTCCATCTTTGCAATCTTGTAAGGAATACAGGAAGAGACTGTAAAGGCTTTTAATGTGTATATCTATTATAACCAGGTCATCAGAACACACACACACACACATACACACACACACACACACACACACACACACACACCACCTACTTTAGTGTTGCACCATACCAACTTTTCAGAAAGGCTATCCCGAAGCTCTACTGGATAACTGAGTAAATAGGTTTAAAGTCGGGGGTGGGGGGTGGGGGTGGGCAGGGAGTAGGGAAGAAAGGTGGAAGGTAGTAAGCAGCACACATTTCAAAGCCCACTTTTAAGTACACGACATTATGAATATTAAAAAAAAAACAAAAACGTGGGGGTGGGGAAGGCAATTGAGCATCTTCAGAAAGAGCATTTGGCAATATTCAACACATCAGGAGGCTGTGCTTTGGGCCATCCACTCTCTCTAGCTTCTCAAAGTGTTTCCTGGCATTGTGAATGTTGATCAGAGTAGCTGCGGAAGGGATCGACGGGTCAGACATAACCACCATCACATACGTGTTTGAGGTGAAGATGTCGATGAAGGCCGCGAAGTTAGAATTTCGAACTTCCATGCTCTGGAAAGAAGCGGCTAATTTATTGCAGCTCAGCTTGAACTGCTTAATGATGTTGCTGATCTTCTCGAACCGGTGGACATCACGCTGCTCTTTACACTGGTAATGGGAAATGACCAAGAACGTAACCCTCTCCTGCTTAATGTATTCTTACAGGCAGGTGCCAAACCGCTGTGCCACCCAGGGATCCCATTCTTACCTTATTTTTCATCCTGGCTTCTCAAGATTTGGGACTGTCTTATACATGTGTTATCCATAATTTTTTTTTTTAACTTAGTACAGAGTAACTACAACCTACTTTTCTGAATTAAATTGATTTTAGATGTTCCATCAACTCCAAAATGGAGATAGCTATATTTAGGATCACTAATAGCAAGGAAGAGTGTTTTCCTTATGTTGTTGTTTGTAACATACAGCAGATCTGGCTTGTTGGTTTCCCTTTAATACTGCAGGATGCTTGTCTCCATAAATCTTTCAAACTGATAACCTAAGGCATTTATTTTTATTTTATTATTATTATTTATAAGGCAATTATTTTATACTAAACAGAAGAGAGGGGGGTGAGTAGTAGGTCTTTATGTGACACTAACCAAAGTCTAAGTACCACCATGTTTCCTTAGGATGGATAAAGAATTTGGAGAAGGGAAGTAAGTGACTGTCACAGAAACCACCTTTCCTCATTTTTGCTTTTAGTAAATGAGATCTTGATTGCCAGTTACTTTCGATCTTAGCTATATGGTTTTCCCAGTTTGCTATTTGGTTTTTTATCCATAGATACTTGTTTGACGAGGGTAAATCTCTCAGATACCATTATTAATCTTAGGGTCTGCCTTGTATTTGTCTTTAATTTGGTCTGTATGAGTCCTGATACTGCGTGTTGAGCTATTTTGATAGTGATACCTACTTGGAAGGACTTGGTGAACATTTTTTGCATTTGACTAAAAACAGATTGTGGAATAGTTACATTTCTTAAATTGTTTTACTTATTAAAACTAAATATTTAGCTGTTAGGAGCTAATTATAATTCTTTAGGGTGGCCAATTATAATTCTTTTCTATTACAAAAATAAACAATAATAGATTTAGAAAAAACAGGTTAAAAATTTAAGTTTAGAATTATAGGGCTGTTAAACTATTCACTTTTCTACTTCTAAGATGTTTCGACATCTTATCTGTAAATGATAGAATATTTTGATGATACTGTAGACCATTATTTAAATAGTGAAAAGAGCAGACATCTCCAAAAAGAAGTTGTCTGCAATAGGTAAATATTATGAGTGGAAAAATTTCTGTTTTTTAAGTGTCCATTCCTTTCAAAATTTTGTGATTAAAAATTATTTGTGATTTTAAACAAGAATAAATCTTGGTATAACAAACATGGATGTACCTAGAGGACATGATGCTAAGTGAAGTCAGAGAAAGACAAATACCATATGATTTTACTTATTGTAGAATTTAAGAAACAACAACAAAAAGAAAAAAGCAGACTATTAAATATAGAGAATAAACTGGTAATTTTTTAGAGGGAAGGTGGGTTGGGGGATTAAGAGTATATTTACTGTGATGTGCACTGAGTAATATATAGAATGTGGTTCACCCGTATTGTACACCTGAATCTAATATAACATTGTACATTAATTATACTGGAATTTTTAAAAAAGTGTAAAACTCTTGGTATGACAAATGTTAGAATAAAAGTAGCTTCATTGAGTATTTTATTATTTATCATATACCATTTAAGTACTTAGTTTGTGTTAATAAGTTTCATAGAATCCCAATGAACAAAGGAGGGTTATCACTCCGATTTTACTGATGAGAAAACTGAGACAGAGAGAACTTTCTCGAGATTGCATAACTATTTTTTTAAAAAAGATTTATTTATTTATGATAGAGAGAGAGAGAGAGAGAGAGGCAGAGATACAGGCAGAGGGAGAAGCAGGCTCCATGCCAGGAGCACAACGCGGGACTTGATTCCGGGACTCCAAGATCGCGCCCTGGGCCAAAGGCAGGCGCCAAACTGCTGAGCCACCCAGGGATCCCCTGCATAACTATTAAATGATGTATAACTAGTAAATGATAGAGCTAGGAAACAATGGCTTTCTGGCTTAAGAGCCTTCATCCTTACTTTGAGTATATTTAATAACATGAGTTTCTGAAGGATCTATGCTTTTAGATAACTTCTGTACCTATAGCTATTTATGCCTTTAAGTGATTTATGAAATAATGAATGGTTTAGAAGCAATTAATAGGTTGTATATGTAATATCAGAATAAAATATTTTATATAGGTCTCTAAAATATTTATAGTTGTTCCCAAACCTGGCTGTGCTTAAGAATCACTTGAGCTTGTGAGGGGGGAAGAAGAAACCTGGACCCCATTCTAGATCACCTGAATTTGAATTACTGGGAGCAGGACTTCAATATATCTGTCTTTCTAGCCCAGCATGAAGCTTGTGTTTATGTACCAGTGATATATAGTACATAACAAAATAGACTAAAACAAAAACAATATATGATGAAATATTCATATGACGAATAATTATGGTGGCTAACATTTGTGGAGTACTTTGTTGTATTTTTTAAAATTTTTTTAAATTTTTATTTATGATAGTCACAGAGAGAGAGAGAGAGAGAGAGGCAGAGACATAGGCAGAGGGAGAAGCAGGCTCCATGCACCGGGAGCCCGATGTGGGATTCGATCCTGGGTCTCCAGGATCACGCCCTGGGCCAAAGGCAGGCGCCAAACCGCTGCGCCACCCAGGGATCCCAGTACTTTGTTGTATTATCTCATTTAATCCTTAAAATAACCTTGTGAGTTAAGTTGGTATTACTACATTTTGTAGATGGGGATACTAAATCTTAGAGTAGTCAAATTAACATGGCCAAAGTCACACAGGTCATAAACTCTTGATAGAACTAGGATTTGAACACAGATCTGCCAGACTACAAGACATAGAACATCCCATAGTTGGCCAGAGCCACCTCTGCCAGCAACATGTTCAAGGTAATTCGGAGGTCTGTGGGGCCAGCCAGCCTGAGTCTGCTCACCTTTAAAGTCTATGCATCACCTAAAAGGGACTCACCTCAAAACTTCTGTGAAGGTTAATGAGCTTTCAGTCTACTCGGTTCCTGAAGGTCAATCTAAATATGTGGAGGAGCCAAGGACCCAGCTTGAAGAAAGTATTTCACATCTCTGACATTACTGCGAGCCATATACAAGTTGGTGTCAGGAAATGTACTCACAAACAAAGCCCGAGATGCAGAGCTTGGTTCAATGGGGGTTAGACAGCTGAGTATCTCCAAAATGCACCTCCTGGATTTTTTCCAAGACTTGGTGTTATTGGTTTCACTGGCATTGTTGGACTTCTTTTGGCTAGAGGGTCAAAAATAAAGAAGCTGGTGTATCCACCGGGGTTCATGGGACTAGCTGCCTCTCTTAATTATCCACAACAAGCCATCGTATTTGTCCAGGTCAGTGGGGAGAAATTATATGACTGGGGTTTACGAGGATACATAGTCGTAAAAGATTTGTGGAAGGAGAACTTTCAAAAGCCAGGAAATGTGAAGAATTCACCTGGAAATAAGTAGAATGCTCCATGCTCTGCCCATTTTAATCAGTTATAGGTAAACATTGGAAGCTCCATGCATTTTCTACAGAAAAATGGCAGAGAAGTCAGTACTGAATGTAGTAAATTGGCTTTCTTCTTCAGGAAAAACTATACCAGGCTTCTTTGTTATCTTGGGTGATGCCATACTACCAGTGGACTAATCGGAAATCCTTTCACCTAGAGATAATGTCCAGCATTAGAACTCCTGGTTCTCATGTTGCTATTTATGTACATAATTAAAATTCTGAATTAAAAAAAAATCCCATAGTTGACCCCGTTAAATTATGGTAGGTTATAGATTAGAGAGAATTGAATATGAATTGTTATTGTAGGTTTTTTTTTTGCTTAGAAAATATATAAAAATAATATGTAAAAATTAATGTTTGTATACCATCTCCTTTTTATCCATTTTCTGTTGATGACTGTAGATCCTCATAGTTGTTGAATTTCCTAAGGACCAACCTCAGTATTAAAAATTTGGTTAATGTGTATATGTAACTGTAACTGAGATTTGTATGAGGCTCAGATGTCTATGTACATCTTCTCCTACTTCTCTGATAGTTCTGTTGTATTTTTCTCTGATTTCATTTTTCCTAAATACTCCTTAAATGTTGAAATTCTAAAGGTTCCATCAGAGGCCTTTTTCTTTGTTCACGCTATCCTTCATTTCAGGTAAACTTAATCTGCTCCTGAGACTTTTGCAAAGGCTTTAAAAATATGATTTTAAATATAAAATATGGTTTAAATATAAAATATATTATCTTAATCATTTTTAAGTATACAATTCAATAGTGTTAAATACATTAACATTGTTGTGAAATAGATCCCCAGAATGTTTTCATCTTGCCAAACTGAAACTCTATACCTACTAATCTACATACAACTTTACCTTTTTTCCCTCCTTCTAGCTCCTGGTAATAACTACCATTCTACTTTTTGTTTCTACAAATTTGACTATCCTAGGTACTTCATATGAGTAGAATCATACAGTATTTGTCATTTTTTATGTTTGACACTTTTTGGGGCTTATTTCACTTACCGTAATGTCCTCAAGATTTATCCATATTATAGCCTGCGATGATACTTCCTTTTTTGAAGCTGAATGCTATTTCATTGTATGTATATACTACAGTTTCTTTATCCATTGCTATTGATGGGCATCTGGGTTACTTCCACTGCTTGGCTATTGTGAATCGTGCCGCTATGAATATCAATATACAAACATCTCTTTGAGACCCTGCTTTCAATTATTTTGGATACATACCCAGAAGTGAGACTGCTGGATCATTTGGGAGTTTTGTTTTTTTCCAAATACTTACTTACTTACTTTCTTTCTTTCTCTCTCTCTCTCTCTCTCTTTCTTTAGAAAGAGCATGCGGGGGTGGAGAGGAATAAAGGGAGAATGTCAGAGAGAATCTTAAGCTGGCTCCACTCCCAGTGCAGAGCCTGATATGGGACTCGATTTCATGACCGGAGCCAAAATCAAGAGTCAGACACTTGATTGACTGAGCCACCCAGGCGCCCCTTTCCAAATACTTTTTTTTTTTTTTTTTAATTCAGAGAGAGAGAGAGAGAGAGAGAGAGAGAGGCAGGCAGAGACATAGGCAGAGGGAGAAGCAGGCACCATGCAGAGAGCCTGACATGGGACTCGATCCAGGGTCTCCAGGATCATGCCTTAGGCTGCAGGCGGCGCTAAACCGCTGTGCCACCGGGGCTGCCCTCCAAATACTTTTAAAGTAGATGACTCATGACTCTAAAGTTAGTATCTTGAACTCACACATTTTAGATTCTTTACAGTCTATTGGACATCTCTATATGAATGTCCCATGTATACTTCAGAATCAACATACCTAAAATTGAAGGCTTCAGATCCTGCTGTCCTCACCAGCCTGTCCTTTTGCTCATATTCCATTTATTTATTCATGTATTCTCTATGTTAACTCATACTACCTAGGGACCAGGCAGTGTTGTTGGTGTTGAGGACACATCAGTGAACAAAACAGTCATTTGGATCTCACATTCTGGTGAGGGAAGACATATAACAAATAAGAAGATACATGAATAATTTGTTAGGTACAATGTCATAGCTAGAGGGGTTCTCTTTTAGATAGAATGGCTAGGGAACATCTCTCTGAGATGACCTTTGGGTAGAAATCTTACTGAAGTGAAGGAGTGAGATATGTGGATATCTAAAAAAAGAGCATTGCAGACAGAGGGAAGAAATAAGTATAAGGGGTTTAATGTAGGAGCATATTTCACCTTGTTCAAGAAATTTTAAGGAAATTAGAGCAACTAGAGTAAGTGAACCTCAGGAATAGCAGATGATGATGATGATGTCAGAGAAGGAGCTGGAGCCAGCTAATGTAGTCTCATAAGGTCAGAATGAAATTTTTGACCTTTATTCTCTTGATATGGGAAAAGGGAAAGGGTTTTGTTTGACTTGACATTTGTAAGCATCATGCTGGCTTCTGTGTGAACAGGCAGTAAGCAAGTGGGGCAAACACAGAAGCAAGGAGACCAGTTTGGAGACTATTGAAATACCAACCAGAGGAAAGATGATGGTTTAAACTAAGGTAGTAATAGAAAAGATTGGTCAGATTTTACATTTTGGAGGAGAATAAGGAATTTCTCATAGGTCAGGCATGGAATGTGAGGGAAAGGATTGACGACTATATAATTTTGACTTGAGCTATGGAATCTTTGGAATTGCTTGCCAGTTGTGATGATTGGGAGGACTGGAGCAGGAACAGTCTATTCAGTCACCCAAGCCAGAAGCCTGGGCATCATTCTCAACAATTTTCTCTTTTCAATTCGTATTTCACAGTGCTGACCAAAATGGTGTTCCTGAAGGGCAAATTTCAGTCGCAGCAGTTGCCTGCCCATTATCTTCAGGTTAAGTAAAACTTTAAATGCCTGTATTTATACTGCTTTTCATAATCTAACTCTTGCTTACCTTTCCAACTAGCTCCTCACTGCTTCCTGACCCAAGCGTTTGCTGAAGCCACACAAAACTGCTTTCTACTTCCTGAGCAGACTTACCAAACCACCCCCCCTTTTTTTTTCTTTCTCCCTGAGTGCTCTTACTCAGCTTTTCCCCCTAGAAGTGCCCTGCTTTAACACTTGGTTCAAATCTCACTCCTTCCAGCTTTTTTTCCCTGACATTCAAATTACTTCCACTCTTTTGCCTTCATATAGTACCTTATGTATTCCTCTATTGAAGCTTATAATAAATGAAGGAAGAGTCATCACCTTTTGAGTCATACAGTAGAGTACTTGAAGAAGGCTTAGAAAAGGGATATAATGATTAACATATTTGGAAAGTAGGAATTTGAAAGAATGTATAGAAGAATTTAAATATAGTAGATTATTGGAAACAGTCTGCTACAGATACTTACAGAAAGTCATTTATTTATGAGAAAAAAAAAAGATTTTCCTTTCTGCCTAGAAAGAAAGAGGAGAAAATGGTGTTAAACATCTTTTTGAGGCCTCATTGGCTTCCCACCATAATCTCATAATCTTTCTTTACAACTCTACTGCGGACACTTAAATCTGCTGCTTTTCTTTCTTCGGTATGTCACTTGTGTAGCTGAGAAAGTTTCATCCCAAAATGGACCATTTTCTTATAGCTCATTTGATTAACATAATACTAATGACGTCTGTGAAATAATAGAAAAATATATTGGTCTTTGTCCCCCAGTTCCGGGCACAGGAGCTTCTAGAACCCTTATAATTTCTTAAGTGATAAGAATCTAGTGGTATTTTTTGTTATAATATTTGGTTTTTGACTCTGGTCCTGACATAGAACTCCTAAATCCCTTGGAATTTACAGGGTGATAGGAATGTCTTTTGTTCTATTGAGGAGACTTTGGGCTTCTGGATAGCTTCAGGATGGGGTGGCTACCAGAAAGACCAAGCCATGATTAGAAGCTTGAAAGGATCATTCCTACTCCCCATCCTCCAGGAAGGAGAGAAGGACTAGAGATTGAATTAGTGATTGATCATGCCTATGTAATGAAGCCTCCATAAAAATCCCAGTAGTACAGGTTGGGAAGTTTCCAGGGAATACATGAAGATGTGGGGAGGAGAAGTGTGCCCAGAGAGAGCATAGAAGCTCAGCATGCCTTCTCACATACTATTCTCTAGGCAGCTCTTCCATCTTGCTATTCCTGAGTTACATCCTTTTATAATAAGCCAGTAATCTAATAAGTAATTTTTTTTCCTGAGTTCTTTGAGCCACTCTAGCAAATTAATTAAATTGAAGAGAGTGTTATGGGGACCCCTGATTTATAGCCAGTAGGTCAGAAGCACAGATAGTAGCCTGAAATTCTGATTAGCATCTGAAGGGGGAGTAGGCTTGTGGGATTGAGCCCTTAACTTGTGGGATCTGATGCTATCTCTAGGTAGATAGTGTCAGAATTGAGTTAAATTATAGGACACCTAGCTGATGCTACAGAATTACACAACTTCTTATTGACCTACTCAGAGCGAAAACACAAGAGGAGGATGATTTTGTGAATTTATTGTGGACACTTAAATCTACTACTTTTGTTGTTTCCTCAGTACCCAGAATAGTTTCAGGTGAGTAACTAAATATTTGTTGGATGAATTAATGTTGGAATGAATGAATGAATGAAATATTCAAATGAATGAGATGCATGAGTGCTGTGTAAGTACAACACAATGGAAAATCATTGAGACTTTTAAAGTAATCCCAGAGGCAGACTCTTAAGTGTAGAGAAGAAACTGATTGTTACTAGAGGGGAGATGGATGGGGGGATGTCTTAAATAGGTGATAGGAATTAGGGAGTACACTTGCAATGAGCACTGGATGTTGTATGTAAGTGTTGAATCACTAAATTGTATCCCTGAAGCTAATATTACACTGTATGTTAACTAACTGGAATTTAAATAAAAACTTAAAAAAATTATTGAGAAAAAGGTAGTATGAATCAGTTAAATTTTCTTGAAGAAAATGATTCACATCTGGGTCTTCAGCTCCATTAGGCAACAATAGGCATTCCTTCCTTTATGGTCCCATATTGTATTTCACATTATAATTAGTTGTTTCTATAACTGGGAGGAATATGTCTTGCCATTTTTATATTCCCTCTGGTCCTAAAACACTGTGCTCAGTGAATAAAAGAATGAATGAATTTGAACTGGTGAAAAGAGGATATTCTATATAAGGGATCGGTATGATTGAAGGAAAGGAAGTCTGGGTTTGTTGGAAGAATTCTCTTGATGGCAAGATCAGGTCGTTAATGCTAAAATACTATACTTTGTGGGTCCAAAGTGTATTTTTTAGGTATTTTGAAAATAATTTGACTCCGACATACCATAGAGTAATAATTTCAACTTGAACAAAAGTATACTAATTTTGAAAGTATTTTTCTATATTTTAAGTATTTTCAGGAGATGAAAAAAATGGATAATGGGCACAATGAAACCAATATTACAAGGGCACTTGGAAGGCTCAGTTAAGTGTCTTTTAACTCTTGATTTTGGCTCAGGCCATGCATGCTTTCAGGGTTGTGAGATCGAGCCCTGTGTCAGGCTATGCACTGGGAGTGGAGCCTGCTTTGGATTCCCTCTCTCCCCCTCTCTCTGCCCCTCTATCCTCTCTCTCAAAAAAAGCCAGTTTTACAAAAATTATTATAATCCTAGTTCACAGGCTTTCCAAACATGTGGAATATGTAGAGTTGCCTAAACTTTAATTCTAACAACTCATAATATATATGATTTTGTGTGTGTGTGTGTGTGTGTGTATAATGAAAATGTATTTATCATTTCTATTTTCATAAAATTCTAAATATTTTGTTTTTCTATTTGTTTATAAATTCTTATAACTTAAATGTATTAAGTATTTAGTTTTACTGGTCTACAGTCAGTCATTTAGAAATTGGCCAGGTGTGGAGGCTGCTAATAAGAATAAAGCTAGTGACATGGGGCACCTAGCTGGTTCAGTCTAAGCATTTGACTTCAGCTCAGGTAATGATCCAAGAATCCTGAGATTGAGCCCCACATTGGGTTTTCTGCTCAGCAGGGAGTTTGCTTCTCCTTCACCCCCACCCCCACCCCACTTGTGCTCTCTGTTTTGCTCACTCTCTGTCTCAAATAAATAAATAAAAAACCTTAAAAAAACCCAAAACTAATCGTAATGCTATGTAGTCAGTGAAGTCTGGAAAATGATGGTCTGTTTTAACTAATGTGTATTATACTGAGAATAATGAGCATTATACTGATATTCCTATTTTTATACTTTCACACTGTTTCAAGAGTTAGTTATACCTGCTTTATTTCCCATGTATTTCTTAGCTTTTTATAATTTAATTTTTACAAAACTTAAAAAATATGTCTAATAATCTTTTCTCAGGCCTCATAATATGAGACTGTTTTCACATTTTTCAGTTTTGTCTAATCCTTCCTTATAGTACCTTATTTGCCCCTTCTGTGACATACTCCTGGTCTTTTCTCTCATATCTAACCCTTCTATTTTTCTTTTAGTCTTTAGCTTTCTCTCCTGTTTATTATATGTACGAATTCCCCAAGACTCTAATCTCTGTCTCACTTCTCTTCACCAAAGACAGCTTATAGGGGCAGGAAATTAAAATATTTTTAGGGCCGCTTTTTTTTTTTTTGCCTTTAAACATATATTGCTTTACTTAACCTAGCTCTACATTTTTAAATTACTTTTTGTTTCCAATTGGATATAACCTGAGCTGTGTATAGTAAAATTAGTTGTTGAATATATTTTTGTTCCTACTAGAAGGCAAGCCATGTTACATCCATTAGTATATCTCCATTCCCCAATATATATTTGTTAGGTAAACAAATGATATCCTACTGTCACTTTGACGTTAACTTGTTCAAAATTGAACTCATCTGAAATTTTCCTTTGCTTCTGTATCCACTCATTGTTCAGTGTCCAGATCAAATTCCATCTCTTTTCTGAAACTTTCCTTAATCCTCACAAAAATCTGTCTTCCTATTCTATATTCCTTTAGCAAATTATACTTTTATTGTACCTTCATTCTGGATTACATTTTATATTTTTATGTACAAAATAGGTTGAGGTCAGGGACTTTCTACCCAAAACAAATACATTATTTAAAATGACCTAAAGACTTAGAAAATGAAAGTAGAAGTGTTGCACTGTTCCTTTTGCATAGTATTGCCTCCTACCCCATCTTGCTACTTTTCACTTAACCTTCAGTCTTTTTTTTTTTTTTTTTTAAGATTTATTTATTTGAGAGAGAGAGAGAAAATGTGTATGGAGAGGCAGAGGGAGAGAATTTTCAAGCAGACTCTGCTGACCATGGGAGTCCTTCATGGGGGCTCTATCTTATGACGTGAGCAAAAACCAGTAGTCCAGTGCTCATCTGACTGAGCCATCTAGGCATGTGTGCTTATCCTTCAGTCTTAGTTGAGACATTATTGCATCTAGAAAGCTTTCCGAGCCTTGGTCAGGTCTTGACTAAGTGGCTGTTGTTTTTGTATTTGTTTTTTAAAAGATTTGTTTATTTTTTACTTTGGCAGGGAGGAGCAGAGGGAGAGGGGGAGAGAGAATCCTTAAGCAGACTCCCATCTGAGCACAGAGCCCAACCTGGGGATCGATTCTTGGACCCGTAGATCATTACCTTAGTGGAAGTCAAGAATTGGTTGCTTGGGATGCCGGGTGGCTCAGCAGTTTTGTGTCTGCCTTCAGTTCAGGTCATAATCCCAGGGTCCAGGATTGAGTCCCACCCCAGGCTCCCTGTGAGGAACCTGCTTCTCCCTCTGCCTGTGTGTCTGCCTCTCTCTCTGTATCTCTCATGAATAAATAAATAAATCTTAAAAAAAAAAAGAGTTGGTTACTTAACCAACTGAGCCACTCAGACACCCGTTTTTGTTTTTTGTACTCCTCTAGCATCATTAGCTTAACAAGTTATCAGTTGCCATTTATTGTCTGTGCTGTGCTACATACACATACACAACAGGGATAAAGTAATGAACAAAATTGTTATTGTCTGGTCTGTCACATAGCCTACATCCTATGGAGAGGGGCAGACATAAAACAAATAACCACCAAATAAGTAATTATCAATTACCATGAAGGAAAAGCACAGGGTTCTATGTGAGAGTGAGCCTACGTTGATGGGAGTTGATGCAAGAAGAATTCTTTGAAAAAGTGTATCTATGATTAAAATTTAGCCAAACAAGAAATGAGGAAAGGGCATTTCAAATAAACAAAGTATCTGCAGAAGACCTAAGAAATAGAACTTGATGCCTTTGAGGAACAAAAAGACAAGCCCATTTTGGCTAAGGATTAGCTCATTAAACAGATGCAGAATCTGAGGTTCAAAGAGGTTCAGTGAGTATAGAACATATTAAGGTCATAAATAATAAGTGGGAGAGTCTAGATTCAAATTTTGGACTTTGTAAATCCTTACTATTCTTTCTATTCTATCTTGGCAATCCCAAGTGAAAATTTGAACAAAATCTTTCCAAACTCTGGTATTTTGTTTCTTTTCCAACACCATTGAAAATTCTTTTACTATTTATTTTCTTTCTTTCTTTCTTTCTTTCTTTCTTTCTTTCTTTCTTTCTTTCTTTCTTTCTTCTTTCTTTCTTTTCTTCTTTCTCTTTCTTTCTTTCTTTCTTTCTTTCTTTCTTTCTTTCTTTCTTTCTTTCTTCCTTCCTTCCTTCCTTCCTTCCTTCCTTCCTTCCTTCCTTCCTTCCTTCCTTCCTCTCTCTCTCTCTTTCTCTCTCTCTCTCTTTCTCTCTTTTTTCTTTTTTTAGCAAAGGAGATATTTGTATGTGGAACCAATGCCGTCAAAAGAAAAAGGATAATTGACCTGGCAATAAGCAGGGATGCTTCCATTGAATTTGTGGCTTTGAAGACCCATTTTAGCATTTGTTTGACTCAAAGGATTTATGAGCCTCCAGAGTTGTCAGGGTTCTATGGAATTCACTGTCTATATTAATCTGTGGAATTCTTTGTTTTTTACCAGTGAAGCATTACAACTCTCAAAATCTTACACTCTACTTTATTTCCATTCAACAGAATAACATGTAAACTTGACCCACTTTTGGCAAATATTTAAGTTAATGTCTCACAAAACACTCTCTTTCTGGGAATTGATTTCTAGACAGTTGATAAAGCTTTGAAATGTTGCTGTTTTTTTTCTTTTCTGTTTTCATTTTGATGTGGACTTGGATGGACAAGGGGAGGGAAGAAGTTGTTATGATGCAGAGGCAAAGTTGGAAAGGCAAAGTTTTTTCCTTCAGAGAATCTTTGTTACCCTGCAGTAAACTGCCCATAATCTAGGATGTTGCAACCTGCTTGCTTAGTAGCCTGCAAAAATGTTGGTATCATGTCATTTCTGTGCTATGTTCTAAGTAACTGGTGACTGGTTAGCTTAGAGACCAACTTCAGAAATGTTTTATATAAGGGAACTTCCCCAGTGATGTTCCTGCCTCCTTTTGTAACCTGGTACACTCATGGTACTGTGTTCATCAAACAGTTTTTGCCTCTACGTTTTTTCCTTCTAAATGTTATTTTTACTAAGAATAATAATTATAACATGAAAGAATGAATTTAATTCCTGAGCTAATTTTTACATTCTTATTGGAATTTTTCATTTGTGATTTTATGTCTCACTCCTCTCAATCTGAAGAAGGAAATAATGTTAAAAATATTACTTTAAGGTACTGATTTTACTTGTTCTGACATTCTTAAGCATTGGTTTTTGTGGGTGTTTTGCTTGAATGAGGACTGTGGAATTAAGCTTTTTATGACTCAAGATTTGGAGATATTATATACCAAATGCATGTTTTTGTTTGTTTGGTTTGGTTTTAGTTTTCTAAAATACAGTTTTATTGTACCAAATAGAGAAACATTTTAGAGAATATTTTGTATTATTAAGGAAACAGTATTTCATTTAAATTTTATTTTTCAAAGTACACTTATTTCCCTGTACTGTGTTCTCCACCTCACCCATCACTGAGCATTTTTCTGTTTTTTTAAATGGCTTTCTCTGTTTTTTTTTTTGTTTGTTTGCAGGCAGCTATCAATGGTGTAATACCCCAGGAAAATGGCATTCTACAAAGGTATGTTAGTTATAAGGTGCTTAATGGTAAGGATGAGAATTTAGCCAAGCAAAAAAGAAATAATTGTTAATTTTTTTTGTTTAATTTTTTGACAGGGTATTTGATCTTTGGTATAGAAGCTCATTAATATGGTTATTGTTCTTTTAGCCATTTTTGTTATATCAATTTCCTAAAGTTTCCAACTTTTAACTATATAATGTTATTTCAGAATGAATGATACTGTTTTTCAAGGACATCTTTAAAATTTTTTTTTATTGGTCAAGGGCATCTTCTAATTCATAAAATGGGAGGTACTCAGTCTCAGTAGCTGTAGAGCATGGTTATCATCTACCTATCCAGGAGTTCTCTCCAACCTTACTACATTCTTTTTTTCTTCACTTTTGGTTTTTAAATTAAGTACATGATAATTTGCAAGAATTTGAATAAGTACTTAATTGATGAAACCTCCCAGAGCACTGAGCCATTTCGCCTGAAGAATCCATTGTTAGCATGTGGAGTGGGCTTCATGGTTTTGTGTCATTGCGGAAGGTAAAATTGGCAGATGATGCCAAGAGAACTACAAGTTACAAAATAATTCCTTAAATTAGAAATAACTTTTCCTCACCTTTCTTTCCTTAAAATTGGAGACTGGTTTGGATTAAAAGAGGACACTATAAAGTCATAGGAGGTAAAACCATTCTCCCTTCCAAGTATAGTTTAATTACTTGATCCCCACCCCCACCCCCCCATTCAAACTTTGGCTTGAATTTTGGTGGCTAGGATTTCTAAGTCACTGAAGCATGATCTGCTAAGTGCAGATGAGGCAAACAGAAACAGTAGACTAGGACTGAGGTTGTTTTGGAGAGGAAGAAGAGTGCTGTTGCAAAACCATCAAAAAATTCACCATGAACTGCAAAATAGACTGTACTTTATAGGAAACTGTATATTTAGAAATGAAGCAAATTCTCTTTGGTACTTATACTACGCTTAGTAATTAATAGACCTGTTCCCCACCATTTTTAAAACACTATCAGAGTTTCATCCAGAGTAAATGTGGCTGATTTCCAGAGTCTGTACCTTTTTCATTTTTTGGGGGGGGGCACCGGGGGGGGGAGGGGTGGTCCGAAGTATTCAGTTTTACTGAAACCCTTGTCTAGAAAGCAAACCAGGTAATTACCAGAACTTCCTTCATGATCATTTTTTTCTTGGTTTAGGAAGTTTTAGACTTCTAAATATGGTTCCAGTTTTATTCTTGAGTAAACGTTATTTCACTTTTGTGCCAAAATTTTTGCTTGTTAAATCCTTGTGGATTCAGCTGCTGGGTTTCTGAGCACATAGTGGATATATCTTAAAATTAATATTTTGCTATTGGTGAACTGTAGAAATTCCCTTATCCCTGGAAACATTGCATCTCTCCAGTCACTAGTGATACATTTTGATTAATATATTTTCTAAGTAGAGATTCAGCACTAAACTGATTTCTAATACTATAATATTTGGGGTTTACCTTTTGTCAGAGTGAGTTTTTGTTTTATTTGCTTGTTTATTAATTAAAGGAATGAATCATATGTGCACAGAAGAAAATCAGTTGTATCTAGTAATAGTCTTCAACTCTCTCCTTTCCTGACTTTGTTCTTTAGCTTTGAAATCACTGTGGATTTGACATAATTGAAAATTCCTCTTAACCAGGGGAAAATGAAAGAGGGCTCTTTGCTCATTTGCTTCTACTGAAAGTGGAAGACTTAATAGTAGGAATGGCATGCGTAGGTAGTTAAAAGATTTTTGTTTTTTAATTTGACTTTTGTAATATAGTCTGTGAATGCAGCTGACTCTTAATTTGTCAGTTCATACTTCGATAGGGAAAGAGCTACCAACAAGTTTTTTAAATATGACTTACTTTTGGAGGGGGAAGAGCCCAATCCCTGTGCTTTATAGCTTTTCTTGAAATCAGTTTTTTGTGTGAATTCAAAACTGGGAATATGATTTTTAATGTGCCCATGAAGTCCAAAGCAAAGAAGCTAACAATTTTAAATGCTTAAGGCACTGTGCTAAGTAACTGACGTATTTTCATCACTTAATACTTAGTGTAACCCTTAAGAGTTTCATATTTCATAGTGAGGAAACCAAAAGTTAGAGAGTTAACATAGATTTGCCCACAGTCACAAGTGTAGTAGATGATAGAGTCTGGATTGTCTCCTTTTAAAAGCCATGCTTTTTCTCTGATACCGCTCTGCCCTATTCAAGGTCTGCAAACTAGCCATGTCCCACCTTTTTAAAAAGATTTTTTCCCTTGGATAAAAAAGTTGGAATTTAATACGTGTCTATAAGATCTTTCTCCCATAGTTTTGTTTTTAGTTACTATTTTAGTAAAGGTAAGTAAAGCCAGATATTATTATCCCTCACTTTACAGGTTTAGAGAGAATAAGGGGTGAAGTGACTTCGCCCAGATGGTACAGCATGTGTTGATGGAGTCAGGAATATAAGCGAGTCTTCTGCCTCAACCTTGGTCCAAGGCTTATTTTATTAGACAATATGCTGCTAATACAACACATTCATAAACTGTGTTGCTTATGCTGTCATAAGTGTAAGCCATTCAGTCATAAAACATCAAATATGTGCATATTTATTTACATCTTGGTGTAATATTTTATTGTCCATCTTATTGTCCAGAGCCATTTAAACATTATTTTTGGAAATAGTTATTGTTAGAAGAAAGTGCTAATGAATTACCTGTGTTAATAGGCAGGACATGCTATGTTTCCTAAGAATTTTATGAATCAGTAGTATAATTTTCCTCATTGACTAAGTGGGTAGTATCTGTCAACTCATATTTATTTATTTATTTATCTATTTAATTTTTAAAAGAATTTATTTATTAATGAGAGAGAGAAAGAGAGAGAGGCAGAGACACAGGCAGAGGGAGAAGCAGGCTCCACGCAGGGAGCCTGACATGGGGCTCCTGACATGGGGCTCAATCCCGGGTCTCCAGGACCAAGCCCTGGGCTGAAGGCGGTGCTAAACTGCTGAGCCACCCGGGCTGCCCATATTTATTTTTTTGACCCAGATGATACAGTGTATGTTTCTTTGTCCATTGTTTAATTCATTGAGAAAACCTAGAGAAGACTAGACATTTTTTCACTTATTGACCATTATGTTTTCAAAATATGTAAGTGCTAAGGTTTCCAATATAGAAAATATCCATTTTGGCCAATTAGTTTCTATTTATTGTCTTCTCTGATGCTCATTTAAGAATCTGATTCTTTCTTTTTTTTTAAAGATTTTATATATTTATTCATGAGAGACAGACAGAGAGAGAGAGAAGCAGAGACACAGGCAGAGGGAGAAGCAGGCTCCTCACAGGGATCCTGATGTAGGCCGAAGGCAGACGCTAAACCACTGAGCCACCCAGGGATCCCCAAGAATCTGATTTTTTTTTTTTTTAAGATTTTATTTATTTATTCATAGAGACAGAGAGAGAGAGAGGGAGAAGCAGGCATCATACAGAGAGCCCAACATGGGACTTGATCCAGGGTCTCCAGGATCACACCTTGGGCTGCAGGTGGCGCTAAACCGCTGCGTCACTGGGGCTGCCCTGATTTTTTTCTAAAGACAAGTTTATCTTTAAGACACGTGTGTTTTTGTTTTGTTGTTTTTGTACCTAGAAATTTTTCCTGGGGATGGATTTTTAAAAACTGAAATAAACATGTACAGAGTTCTTGTTTAGTGTGCTTTGTCCATTGCCTTCCAAGGACATGTGTGGTTTGTAGAGGAAAGTTGAGTAAGGATAAAAACACTCCTTTAGTTGAGGTTTAGATCTAAAACAGATTTCTCCATAGAGCTTCCTTTACCAGTCAGTGTCTATTTAATTATTAACTAGAAAACAATAGTGAATAGATCAAATTATAGAATGTGTCTTCATAGACATAGTCTTAAAAATACTTTTTTTTGAGTCAGCAGTTTTGGATGTCTTTGTACTCTATGGATACTATTGAACATTAGTCAAAATTTATAGGATCATTAACTATAGTCTCTCTTTTTCTCTCTCTCTCTCTCTTTGGATTGCTAGTGAAAAACTCTAATGTAAATTTATTATTTATTATTGATCTTGAAATAGAGTAATTATAGCCAATAAGAAAATTCTCGAGTGAAAACTAAAAAATTCTCTCTGGCTGACAACACACCAAATAGCCTGCTATGATTAGAAATGTTAAATTGTCTCCTTGAGTTAGAGTTTGGTAAAGAAAAAAAAAAGTGCACGAGAGTGTTTCAAACACAGGGAATTTCATATAGGGAATCAGTTCCAAGATGTGGAGCAGGTTGAAAGAAGCAAAAAGGGAATACAGAAACAAGTCAGATATAATGACTTCAGGAAACAGCTGGATCACCAGACCCACCTGTGGGTGGGGTGGTCCTGCTGTGGCTGAGGAAAGGAGCGTAGGGCAAGAGCAGATTTACAGTTGCAGCATCCCTGAGTAGGGTGGGCACAGCTGGGACCATGTGGACTAAGTTCAGGGTACTCCAGGAAGCCTACTCTAGGACAGATCTGTCTGGGAGAGCCCCCTGCTAACCAGTAAAGGGCAAGAAATCACTCCTGGTATTAGGGGAAAAAGGGAAAGTGATTGGGAGAGATTGAAGTTAGCAGGATTTTGAAGCCCAGAGGAAGGACTCTGGCAACATGGCCCCTGCTCAGCTGATACTGGTAGCTCTACAGGATCCAGAGGCTTTTTTGAAATAATTGAAAGAAGCCAGAAGCTAACATCAGTGGCTGATGCTAAAACGAAGTGGATGTTATTGTTACAGTAATGTCACTGCTAGGTCACTGATGTTGATAAAATAACATCAGTATGTAAAACTGTAAGAAGAAAATTTTGTGTGTGTCTGTGCACACACTCGTGTGCTGCTACATTTTTGTTACTCTTATTGGTCATAAGGCCATGATTAGTATTTGCCAGTTTCTTCTTCCACTCATTATATTCCCTTTGCCAGCAACTCAGTCAAGTTTCTTTACTTGGTGGGACATCTCAAATATTCATCCTAACAGTCAGGATCCTCAGTTGACTTGCTTTTGTTGTTTGGCTATAGTTTTCCATACCCCAGAAATAGTCCATTGTATAGCAGCAACTCAGTTTTTTCTTGGTAATCAGGACCTCCTACCTCACTTTGTATCCCCTTATTTCATTAGTTGATTCAGTAATATGAAGAGTACAAAATGGCCAAGTGGCATTCTCAGGTTCTAATTCTGTGAAAGTATTGTGGAAACATTACATTCCTGGGAACTGTGATCTCTGAATCACTAAAGCTCAAAGTAGCAGGAAGCAAAAATTCTGTTATTTGGCATAGTAAGAGGAACCACTATTATCACTTAGTTCTCATACCTATGTTTTCTGGCAATATGAGAAATATCACAGTGTTTTGGTTACTGATACAAAGCATATACAACATCCTTTAAGGTGGAGGGCCAAGTTTTGAGTGTTGTCTCCCAGCTGTCTTTAGCAGGACATTCCACTGTTCTAACAAGCTAGGTGCTTCTGGGTGACAGTGTATATGAATATTACCAGCACTACACTTCTTTTGCTGTGAAATGAGTTTCTTGGTTAGAACCAGTGTTGTGTAGGAAAGCCTTAGAGCAATACGGCATTCCCTTAATACATGAATGGTGGTGCTGGCAGAAGCATTGCAGTCAGGGAAGTCCATTTCATATTCAGAAAAGTGTCATTTTTTTTTTAAAGATTTTATTTATTTATGATAGACATAGAGAGAGAGAGAGAGTGGCAGAGACACAGGCAGAGGGAGAGGCAGGCTCCATGTCGGGAGCCCGACGCAGGACTCCCGGGACTCCAGGATCGCACCCTGGGCCAAAGGCAGGCGCTAAACTGCTGAGCAACCCAGGGATCCCCCAGAAAAGTGTCATTTTAAGGGAGAACAAATTGCTTCTTTTTCTGTGATAGAAGTGATCTATTACCAGACCCCCAAGGAATGATGTCATATTGGGGGCTCAGTTTAGACTGTTGTTTGCAGTTTAGATGCTCAGTAGTTTCCCTAGCCAGATTCAGACTTGAGGAGAAACTGATGTTGTGCCTTTGTCTAACTTCCACTCCTATTGGCATGGCCATGTTATACATTAATGCATTGATAGTCCTAAGGGAGTAAGGGAGAAAAGCTGACTGACATCAACAGAACAATATCATGTTATTCACATTGAGAGCCTTTTTTTTTTTCTCCAGTGGATAGCCTGTAGGCAGCATTCCTCTCAGAAGCATATATATATTCACATTTTGTGTCCATTCTGAAAGTTCCATTTTCATATCTTTTACCCAGACTTTCTTGTCCACCGAATTTTTCTTTTATTCTTTCCAAGTCTTGATCAGCTGACCAACCTGTCCATGGTTCAATATAGATTTGTACCTCAGGCAATTTCTCTAAATGAAAAGGTAACTTGTGGTACAATCCCAAGTTCTCCCTATTAGGAGACTTTTCTTTCACTACTGTCTTTCTGAAATATCTTTGTTTAGGGGCTGTAATGCTTCAGCAGTTTGTTTTTGGTTGGTGTGAACAGGTATACACAACCATATTTTCCTTTCCCAGTCCACATCTTTTCTTCCTCATTTAACTTAGTTATCTCTTATTATTTTTTTAAAAAATTTATTTGTTTATTCATGAGAGATGCAGAGAGAGGTAGAGACACAGGCAGAGGGAGAAGCAGGCTCCATGCAAGGAGCCCGACATGGGACTCGATCCTGGGTCTCCAGAACCACACCCTGGGCCAAAGGGTGCGCTAAACCACTAAGCCACCTGGCTGCCCAGTTATCTCATATTACTGACAGAAAGTGCAAGATGTAGCAACTGGCCTTTTACCCTGACTTACTTCTGAGTACTTACCAAGGTAGCAGGTCCCTGCATTTTTGTGGCATGTATCTTCTAATCTCTGTCATACATGTGTCCAAGTACTTGCTACTTTTGCTTTTCAGGATCAGTTCACATTGTTATCAATGTAATGTTGTTTTGTGGAATGTCTAGTTGATCAAGACCTCTCTAGGCTAGATTGTTAACGCTAAAGAGTGGGAGAGTTGACATAATCTTCTGAAAAAGTGAATCGTTTGCCCTGCTGGGTAAAATTAAAATGGCTGTCTTGGTGACTGCAAATTAACATAGAGAAAAAAAGTATGTGCGAGATCAATGTCTTCCTGTTACTAACCTTTCCTACATAGTAATCCTAACTATATGGATCAGGAAGCCAGTATGTGTTGTCTGCCAGTTACTGAAGTATGTCTCTTTGAATTATACATTTAGAATCTAGAAAAGAAATTGTAGGGTAGGTTGACAGATTGTTTGAACATAGTATGAATGGATTTGGGCCCAAACTTCATTTTACCCACAGTCTTCTACTTTTATATCCCCAGGAATTAGAGTTAGCATCTAGTAATCTCCTAAAAATTTAGATATTTTCCTTTTATCAGTATACAGACACCCTAGTTAATGACTGCAGCCTCCTAGGGCAAGTCTTAGAAGAAAATTTCCAATATACACGGGGGCTACTACTACTTCAGAGAGTGCTACATGTGTGGCTCTGTTGTATTGTCTTTGTGGGGATCAGGAGCTCTATGTCTGGGAAAGAGTTAATGTTTGGAAACTGAGAGTGACTATGGCTCTCCATTGTGGTTACAGACATTAGGTTTTAGGCTATCAGGTCTAGGGGTCTAATGTTTTTAGATCAAGTAATATTTTTATCAACTGACTTTTAAGTTGGTTTTTTAGAAATAATTATGTTCTGGGGCTCCTGGGTGGCTCATTTGACACACACACACTCTCTCTCTCTCTCTTTTTAAGATTTTACTTATTTATTCGTAAGAGATACAGAGAGAGAGGGAGAGACAGGCAGAGAGAGAAGCAGGCTCCCTGTGGGGAGCTGGAGGTAGGACCTGATTCTGGACCCCTGGGATCACGACCTGAGCCAAAGGCAGATGCTCAACTACTGAGCCACCCAGGCGTTCCAGCATTTGACTCTTGATTTCAGCTCAGGTTGTGATCTCAGGATTGTGAGATTGAGCCCCCAGTGGGGCTGGGCATGGAGCCTGCTTATGATTCTCTTTCTCCCTCTTTCTCTGCCCCTCTCCCTCACTGCTTACTTTCCCTCACCCTTGGGAAAAGATAATAATTATGGCCCATTTCTAAAGATCTCTGCAGGTTGAAATCTTCTGATTGTCACTTTTTGTCTGTGCTGTCCATTAATGTAATTGCTTCCACCTTTTTCTTACTAAATTGTGCCATTTGACCTCAGCACTTTGGGATACCATGCTCATTAAGGAGATTTATTCAATGGTGTCATCTCATGTTATTCCCAACCCATGGAAGACAGCTGCTACAGTTTTTTAAGAATGCAAACTCCTCTTACTAATGTATTTCGTAATACTTTAGTGTAATGTCCTTTGGGACCTCATGGATGATGTAGTAGGAGAGTGTATGTATGTTCAGATTGTATATGGTAAATCCACTTGAGCACTCTTATTTTTCTAAGCATCTGGATTTCCTCTATACTTTGCCAGGAAAGTTTGGGTATTTCATCCTCATTAAATGTAGACTCCTTTGGAACTTAAGTTTCATTCAGTCGATAAGCAAACTATTAGAGGTACTTACAGTTGCTTAAGCAAACATATTATATATTTGGCTGTATCAAAACTCTTTTGGTCAAATTCACTTCAAATTCATTTTCTTACATATTCCCTAGGATTTTGCTGGTATAATTTATCAAAATCTTTTTATCAAAAGATAAATTTATCTCTTTATCAAAATAATTATTTTTGGATATAAGCCTTCTCTGAGTTAAGACATTGTAATTACTCTCTTGGAGAATGCCTAGATCTGAATTTAGAGGCAATAAGAAATGGTTTGGGTAGGTTTTGACAATAGGCATTCCTTTTCAAGGCAATGATCTTAGGAAGAGCATTATCAGTTTTCGAGCAAGAGGAGGATAACCTTAGTCATGGAATAAGGAGTTGTTTCTGCTTACAAAGAAGGTTCACAGGAACTCCATGGGTTCAAGATTGTTGCCTTCATCTGAGTCCACTTGGATATCCCCATTCCACGTTGTAGAGTACCACTCCTCCTAAAACAGTGCTGTAATTTTCACAAAAGATACTTAGAAAGTATATATACTCAACTTTCACTGTAATGCTGCAAGCTGAAAAATTAAATTTGCATGTGATTCTCAGTAGGATCATACCTGGGAGACAGGAAATGAGAAAGTGCTACTTCAGAAGCTTTCTTATCATGGCTTAAACTGAAAGTTAATAACCCTAAGTGTGTCATTTTCTTCTGTTAAGCGTTCCATTAGAGTCAAAAGCAGCCACCTCATAGTCTTTACTGTCATTATTACTACCACAAGGGCCAAGTCAAATAGCCATTTGTTCCCTTAGGCACTTGTTTTAATAGGTATGTGTTCATAATGAATTATAAGTGATGATTTAATCATTATGCTAGTGCATGATCACTAGTATCCCATTTTCCATTAGCAAGTAGCTCATCAGTGTATTGAAGGTCAAGGACATAATCAAACTAATTCCTGAATCCTCTTTCTGGGATACCTCCATTACCCCCCCCCCCCCCCCCCAAATTGGGTATTTCAAGTTTAATGTAGGATTGGTTACACAGGTGTGGAGCAAAAAAAGTAAAACTGAAGTAACCTGTGTCTAACTGCTTCAGGAAGTTACCACTCTTAGGTCCAGATCAAAGGGATTAATAGAACTTCAGAGCTCCAAGCAGCCCCTTGGACCTGAATGAGGATCAGGCCACTTTAGAAGGCATACAGTCTAGCTGCTGTCTGTGTCTGAGGGATTGTCAGGAAGCTGGTTATATGAACGCTGAAAAAAGCAGGAGACTGAAAGCTGCTGTATGATACTAATAGAAATACATGCGAATAGGAAGAAGGAAAGCTTTCCTTCTCTCCTCCTAACAATCTGTCTCTATCTAGTATCCTATTTGCAGAATCTATTGGGGAAACATATGCCAAAGGACAAATAGAATTTTGCAGAATCTGCATCATAGAATAGACCACAGAAGGATGAATTCGGGGTTAAGAAAACATTAAGTCAGGGACCAGCCTATTAACTTTAGCTGTATTTCCGAGCTTCTGAGAAGTGACAAAATTTAGAGATCTGAAATATCATTGCGCATATTCTGTTCATAAATACTTAGGAGCTCACTTTGGATTCCAACAGTGATGTTTCCTGCTTGGACGTTTTCTTTTCCATGTCTTACTTTTAAGATAACTTTTCTTGAATCTAACAGCTAGGAGAAAGTGTAGGTTTTTGTCTTTGGATCAGTGATTATTAGAGTGTCTGAACTCTTTATTTTCATACTTTTTTGGCTATGACCTACAATTAGAAATACATGGAATCCAAACACATATGCAAGAATGTATCAGAATCAAAAGTTTTAGGAAACAATACTTGCTCCTAACTATTAAGTGCCATGTACTGATCATTTGTATCTTATCCTATCCTGTCCTATCATATCCTCTTCTTTAAAAGATGATCACAACTCACTAAATCAATTTTGTAATATAAATTTGGTAAGCACTAATCAGAGCAGTAGTGTGAAGTAAAGGTAAATATTTTTTCTTGGTTCATTGTATGAATAGTGCTTATTTGTGTGTTTTGGTCATTCTTTTTATTGTTCCCGTTCAGGTTCCTAATCTGTTCTTTTCCCACAGATTTAGAGGTATTTTAAAACTCAGCTAGTAGTTTTGGTGGTGGTGGAACATATATACAATAATAATGTTTCAATGGAAGCATTCCTTTGGTTCTCTTCTTCCTAATTCCTCCTAGTGAGGGGGCGGGGCGGAGGAGTGACTATATATATGATAAATTAAGTGAGAGAAAACCCAAGTTCTTTAATAATTATTCCTTTACTCTTTAGCTTGTTAAATATTTAAGTGCTTTCTCTATAAAATTTTGAGCTCCAGGCAGAGTATACAGCCATTAAAAACTTAAACGTGGGGACGCCTGGGTGGCTCAGTGGTTGAGCATCTACCTTTGGCTTGGGTCGTGATTCCGCAGTCCCGGGATTGAGTCCCAAATGAGTCTCCCTGCATGGAGCCTGCTTCTCCCTCTGCCTCTGTTTCTGCCTCTCTCTCTCATGAATAAATAAATAAAATCTTTAAAAAAGAAAACCACAAATGTGAACTTTGACCTTGTGGAACTTATATTCTCCTGGAGTCTTAAATATCAAATGATTAATACCAATTATAATTGGTAGTGATGAGGAATTAGAACCAGTCTGAGGTAGTAAAACATGCACTGAGTTGAAAAACATTCAGTCTGAGATATGAAGCGTGAATATAATTAGCTAGAAGAAAGTTGGAATATTGGGATGAGATGAGAAAGAAAGAATATTCTTAGAAGGAATAGTCTGTGTTCCGCTATGAAATGGGAAGGATCAAGGTGAGATGGAAGAAATGAAAGCTTGTTGTGCCTGGAAGCATACAGAGATTGGAGGAGATAGCCTAGCACAAGCTAAGGATAGGAAGGTAGGTAGGGTTTGGATCATATAGAGACTTACATGTAGTTCTGTATGAAGAAGAGGGGAATATTGAAGAAAACAATATGAAGATATTTCTATAATTTCATTTTTTTTAGTGGTATGGAATGACATGCACGGGAGCAAGGGTACGTTCAGAGAGATTAGTTAGGAGGCTGTTGTATTCAGAATAATTCAGGAGATATTGAAGGTACTGTAAAGGAAATTCATAATCCATAATGTAAAGCTAACTAGAAGATGGTTTTGGATAGATGTTGCCTCTGTTTTATAGAAAGAAAAAAAAGAATAGAGGTTTAAGGATGGTAAATTTCTGAGTTTTGTGGAAAGTAGAGTTAATCAGATAATGCTTCAGTGAGCATTCATTAGTGAATGAATTCACTTTCATTAGTGAATGTAGAAGACACTGTTCTTAATTAACAGAAATTAATGTTTTACATCATAAAGCAAAAACCTGATTAAATGATAGATGATATGTATGATACTGTCAATAGACATAGGAAGTCAATGTTGGGAGGGAGAGTAATGTAGCTTTCAGTCACTAGGAAAGATTTTATGGAGGAAGTAAAACTTTAGTTAGGCTTTGATGCACAGGTAGGTAAATTTGATTGGAAGACCAACACAAGCCAAGTATGGAATGGGTCCTTAGTGGTAATCTATAAGGATTTGGTTGATGATAATCTTTTTTTATGTCAATATTTCAGTGACTATGGAGGTGAGACTATACCAGGACCTGCATTTGATCCAAGTCACCCAGCTTCAGCTCCTGCTCCTTCTTCCTCTTCAGCATTTCGACCTGTAATGCCATCTAGGCAAATTGTAGAAAGGCAACCTCGGATGCTGGACTTCAGGGTTGAGTACAGAGACAGAAATGTTGATGTGGTACTTGAAGACAGCTGTACTGTTGGTAAGGTTTTTCCTAGTATAAAGCCTTCATAAATAGAGAATTTATTAGGTAAACATTTCTTTATATTCTTTTCTTTTGAGTTGATTGCCAATAAGAAGGGAGAAAAGGCAATTGAAACTGATATTTTCCATACAGATAATTATACTGCATTTTAAAGTACTGTGTTGTTACTGAGGCAAGTTTAAGAATAATTTTTTTGTTCCACTTGAATGGTATAAGATGCTGTTTTAGGGCAGATGCAAATCAAACTTTTAAGTATATTGCTTATTGGACTTTATAGCTGAAATTCATTAATTTTTCATACTGTGGTTAATGAGAGATCAGAAATAAGACATGTTTTCATTACTTCTTCTCCTACCTAGTTGTATAAGTTTTTCAATATTGTCCTTTCAAAGGAAACTTTGGAAAAAAAAGTGTATGCCTGCCATTATTGGACAGATTTTACCAGATTTCTATAGAGAAACTGTGTTGAATGCATATTTGATTCAGATTATTTGACTTATAAATCTAAATTCCAGGTATTTCTGAAAATTTTGCCTTTGTTTTATTAGGAAGATTCTTTCCTAATTTTATTTAATTTATTAATTGAGGTGCACTACAGGAGCACTTGGGTGGCTCAGTAGGTTGAGAAACTTCCAACTCTTGATCTCAGCTCAGGTCTTGATCTCAGGATTGTGAGAAAAGAAAGAGAAGAAGTACGCTGTAGAGAAAAGCAAAACTGTTAAAAGATTGATCATTCTCAAACACGAATCAGATTGTTATTCCCTTAAAAGGCATTTAGAAACTTTCGATTGGTTTAGGATAAAATGAAAATCTTTTACTATGGCCTATAAGCCCTGCTTGATCAGGTCCCTGCTACATTTCTGGTTTTCATCTGTTACCACTTTTGCCCTTGTTCACCATGCCTAAGTTGTTTTGGACTTGTTTCAGTTCCTTGAATAGGTTATGAGCCCACTCATAAGGCATTTATAATGTACCTTCCTTTGCCCAAATTTCTTTAGTCCATTTTTTCCCATGCTCAGTTCCATGCCTCCCATATATTCTCCTATTAACTCCTTTTTTTAAAAAAATTGTGGTAAAAAAGTACATAATATGATACCTATCCTTTTAACAAATTTTTAAATGTACAATATAGTTTTGTTAACTATATGTACATTGTTGTACAGCAGATCTCTAGAAGATTTTCATCTTATATAATTGAAACTTTGTATCCATTGGATGACAACTCCCCATTTTCCCCTTTTGCCAGCCCCTGGCAATCATCATTCTACATTCTACTCATCTGAGATGAGTTGGACTACTTTAAATATATCATATAGGTGGAATCATACAGTGTTTGTCCTGTGTTTGGCTTATTTCACTTAGTATGATATCCTCAAGTTTCATCCCTGTTGTAGAATATTATAGGATTTTCTCTTTTCTTTCTTTTTTTTTTTTTTTTTCAAGATTTATTTATTTATTTATGATAGAGATAGACAGAGAGAGAGAGAGAGGCAGAGACACAGGAGGAGGGAGAAGCAGGCTCCATGCTGGGAGCCCGATGTGGGAATTGATCCCGGGACTCCAGGATCGCGCCCTGGGCCAAAGGCAAGCGCTAAACCGCTGAGCCACCCAGGGATCCCTATTATAGGATTTTCTTCTTCTAATGAGTAATAATCCATTTTATGCATATACTACATTTTCTTTATTCATTCACCCCTCTGTGGATATTTAGGTTTTTTTCACCTCTTGGATATTGTGAATATCCAATGGATATACATTCCTACCAATATAAAATGCATAAGGTTCTAATTTCTCCACATCCTTGTCAACACTTACTATTTTCTGTTTTGTTTTTGATTTATAATGGCCTTCTTAACAGGTATGAGGTGATATCTCATTATGGTTTTGGTTTGGATTTGCATGACAATTAGTGATGTTGATTATCTTCTCATATACCTGTTGGTTTTTGTATGTCTTCTTTAGTGAAATGCTTATTCAAGGTCTTTGCCTATCTTTAAGTCAGAATATTTACTTTTTTGCTTTTGAATTGTAGAATTTCTTTATATATTTTGAATACCAGTTCCTTTTAAGATACATACTTTGCAGTTATTTTCTTTACAATCTTGTTGGTTGTTTCCTTTGCTGCACAAAAGTCTAGTCCCACTTGTCTATTTTTACTTTTGTTGTCTTTGCCTCTGGTATCATATCCATGAAGTCATTGCAAGACTAATGTTACGAAGCTTTTGCTTTATATTTTCTTTAATGAGTTTTATAGTTTCAGATCTTATATTTAAATCTTTAACTCATTTTGAGTTAATTTCTGAATATGGCATAAGCTAAAGGTCCAGTTTCACTCTTTTGCATTAGATATCCATGGTGTTTTCTGTGCACCATTTGTTAAAAAGACTATCTTCCCCCATTGTGTAGGTTTGGCACTCTTGTCAAATCATTTGACCTATATGCATGAATTAATTTCTGGGCTTGTTATTCTGTCTATATATTTTTCTTTATGCCAGTACCTACTATCTTATTACTTTGTAACATGTTTTAAATTCGGGATATGAGGCCCCCAACTACATTTTTCTTTCTCAGATTATTTTGGCTATAATAGGGTCTTTAGTGATTCCATATAAATTTTAACACACTTTTCTGCAAAAATGTCTGCAAAGATGCCATTGGGATTTTGATAGGGATGACATTGAATCTGTAGGTTGCTTTGGATGGCATGGATATTTTACCAATATTAAATCTTTCAATCCAGAACATGTGATGTCTTTTCATTTATTTGTTTCTTCTTTACTTTCTTTTAGCATCGTTTTGTTGTTTTCGTTGTACAGATCTTTTGCTTCCTTGGTTAAGTTTATTCTTGTATATTTTTATTCTTTTTGATAGTATTGTAGATGAGATTGTTTTATTAGTTTCCTTGTTAGATTATTTATTGTTAGTACAGAGAAATATAACTAGTTATTGTATGTTAATTTTATATCTTGTAACTTTCCTAAATTTGCTTATTAGTTCTAGCAGAGTTTTTGTTTTTTTAAATGCAATCATTAGGGTTTTCTATATGTAATATCATCTGGAAGCATAGATAATTTTATTTCTTGCTTTCTGATTTGGATGTCTTTTATTTCTTTTTATTGCATAAATTGCTCTGGCTAGGATTTCATATACTCTGTTGAATACAAGTGGCAGCAGTGGGTATTCTTGCATTGTTCATGATCTTTAGAGGAAAAGATTCTAGTTTTCACCATTGGGTGTGATATTAGCTATGGACGTTTCATATATGGCCTTTATTATGTTGTAGTAATTTTCTTCTGTTTGCAGTTTGCATATTTTTATCAGGAAATGGTTTGAATTTTGTCAGATGCTTTTTCTGCTTCTACTGAGATGATCATGTAATATTTTTCCCTTCATTTTGTTAATATGGTGTATCACATTGATTTCCACATGTTAAGCTCTTTTTGCTTCACATGCATACATTTCATTTGGTTATGGTATATGATTCTTCTAATGTGCTATTGAATTTGGTTTTCTAATATTGAGGATTTTTGAATCCATATTCATCAGGGATATTGGCTTATAGTTTTTATTCTTGTTCGTGTAGTGCCATTGTCTGACTTTGACATCAGGGTACTGTTAACTTCACAAAATGAATTTGGAAATATTCTCTCCTCTAATTTTTGAGGTGAGTTTAAGAAAGAGTGACATTAATTTTTCTTTAGATGTTTGATAGAACTCTTTTATTTAAAAATTTTTTTCTTTTATTTATTATTTATGATAGTCACAGAGAGAGAGAGAGAGAGAGAGAGAGGCAGAGACATAGGCAGAGGGAGAAACAGGCTCCATGCACCGGGAGCCCGATGTGGGATTCGATCCCAGGTCTCCAGGATCGCGCCCTGGGCCAAAGGCAGGCGCCAAACTGCTGCGCCACCCAGGGATCCCTGACAGAACTCTTGAAACTATCTGGTGCTGAATTTTTCTTTGTTGGGAGGCTTTTGATTACTGATTCAGTCTCTTTACTAGTTACAGATTTGTTTAGATTTTCTGTTTCTTTGGATTCAGTCTTTGTAGATTATATATGTCTAGGAATTTACCCATTTCTACTAGGTTATACCATTTGTTGGCATATAATTGTTTATAGTAGTCTATTCATATTGATTTCTGTGATATAGTTGTAAGGTCTCCTTTTTCCTTTCTGATTTTACTTGAGTCTTCTTTTTTTTAGTTTAGGCTAAAAGTTTATCACTTTTCTATATCTTTTCTGATATCAACTCAGATTTGCTGATTTTTTGAAAAATTGTTTTTCTATTCTCTTTTCATTTCTGCTCTAATCTTTTATTATTTCCTCCCTCTGGGCTTAGCTTGTTCCTCTTTTTTAGTTAACTTGAGATGTGAAGTTGTTTATTAGATCTTTCATATTATTCTCTCTTTTTTTAATATATACACTTACTGCTATAAACTCTGCTATTTTTCTTACATCTCTGAAATTTTGGTATGTTGTGTGTTTGTTTGCATTTGTCTCCAGATATTTTTAAATTTTTCTCTTGATTTTTTTCTTTGATCTTTTGGTTGTTCAGGCATAAGTTGTTTAATCGCCACATATCTGTGATTTTTCCAAGATAGATGACATATCTTTTTTTTAAAGATTTATTTATTTATTTGAGAAAGAGCATGCATGGAGGGAGTGGGAGGGGGAGAGAATCTTGAGCAGACTCCCTGCTGAGCATGGAGCCAAATGCAGGGCTTGATCTCATGACCCTGAGATCATGCCCTGAGTGGAAATCAAGAGCGGGATTCTTAACCAATTGAGCCACCCAGGTGTGCTAGGTCACAAACAAGTCTTGACAGACTTAAGATTGAAATGATACCAAGAATGTTTTCCTACCACAGTATAATGAAACTAAAAATCAATAGTGGTTTTCCTTCTGCTTCTTTCTTCTTAAATTTATTAAGACTCATTTATAGTCTAACGTGGTATCTACCCTGGAGAATGTTCCATGTGTGCTTGAGAAATATGTGTATTTTGCTGCTCTTCAGTGTAATGTTTTGTATATGTCTGTTAGATCCATTTGGTCTATGATATTGTTCAAGCCCTGTGTTTGCTTATTGATTTTCTGTAAGTTTCACCCATTATTGAAGCACAACTACCGTTGTGTTGTTGTGCATTTCTCCCCTCAGCTCTGACATTGTTTGCTTCATATATTGGGTGCTTTGATTTGGGTGCATATGTGTATAATTGTTGGTTGTATCTTCCTGGTAAATTGACTCGTTTATCATTAAATAATGTCCTATGTCTCTTGTGACAGTTTTGATTTATGGTCTTTTTAGTCAATGTAGTTACGGCCACCATGCTTTCTTTCGATTACTATTTGCATATAATATTTTTTTTCTGTCCTTTCACTTTCATCATATGTGTCCATGAATCTCAAGCGAATCTCTTGTAGATAACATATAATTGAAATTTTCTTTTTAAATCCATTCAGCGGGGATCCCTGGGTGGCTCAGTGGTTTAGAGCCTGCCTTTGGCCCAGGGTGCGATCCTGGAGTCCCGGGATCGAGTCCCATGTCGGGCTCCCAGCATGGAGCCTGCTTCTCCCTCTGCCTGTGTCTCTGCCTCTCTCTCTCTCTATGTCTATCATAAATAAATGAATGAATGAATGAATGAATGAATCTTAAAATAAAATCCAGCTAGTGTGTCTCTTGTTAGGGGAGTTTTATCCATTTACATTTAAAATAATTACTGATAGGAAAGGACTTACTATTGCCATTTTGTTGATTATTTCCTTTGTCTTTGTAGCTTTTGTTTCCTCTTTCTCTTTGTTGATTTTTTTTTTTTTTTGGTAGTGTCTTGCTTTGATCTTGTTCCCATTTTCTTTTGTTTATCTTCTATAAAGATAGAAGTTTTCTTTGTATGTTCTAATCTTCTCTAGCTGTTTTCTTTGTGGTTACCATGGGGCCTACATAAGACATCTTATAGTTTTAATAATCTGTTTTAACCTGATAATTTCAGTCATATATAAAACTAGTCGTCATCCCCTCCCTTTGTTATTGATGTCACAAATTACATCTTTTTGTATTATGTACTATTGATATTTTATAATTATACTTATTTTGTATGCTTTTGTCTTTTAACCTCTATACCAGATTGTTTAATCACTGTTACAGTATTCTATACTTGTTTGGGTATTTATAATTGTCTATATGTTTACCATTAACAGCTTTATACTCCTGTGCTGCTATTTAGTATCCTTTTGTTATGACTGGAGTACTCTCTATAGCATTTCTTATAAGGCCGGTCCAGGGTTGGGCTTTCTTGGTTTTTGTTTAAATGGGGCAAGTCTTTATTTCTCCTTAATATATGAAGAACAGTTTTGCTGGACATAGTATTCATTTTGGCAGGTTTTTTTTTTTTTTTTCAGCACTTTTATGTGTCATCCTATCCCCTCTGCTGCAGAGTTTGTTAGAAATCTGCTGATACTGGGGGCTTCCTTTATATGATGAGCTTTGCTCTTGTTGCTTTCAAATTCCTTTTTGTCTTTTAATTTGACAATTTGAATTTAATGTTTTTTTTTGGATATGGACTTTTTAGGATTTATTATTTTTTGGATCCTTTATGCCTCATGAATCTGCATCTCTGTTTCCTACCCCAGATTTAGGAAGTGTTCAGCCATATTTCTTCAAATAAACCTTCTGCCCCTTTGTCTGGTCTTATTTTCTGCAACTCCCATAATGCGCATATTGGTCATTTATCTTCTGTCTTTTTTCACTCTTTCTCTTGCATTTTTTTTCTTTTTTCTCTTTTCTGATTGGATAATTACAAATGGCTTGTCTTCAAGTTCACATAGTCTTTCTTCTGGTTAAGTCTGTTGTTGAGCTCTTTTAGTGACTTTTCAGTTATTATATTCTTTAGCTCCAAAATATGCTTGGTTCTTTTTTTTTATATATATAATTTTCTCTTTGTTGATATTTAAAATTTGTTTATAATCCTAAAATTACCAAAACTCTCTACTGATATTTGAAAAATAGTTTTATTTATCTTTACAATAGTAATTAGAATTGACTCTGCTTATTGTTCATATAAGATTTTCAATAATATTGCTAAGGCACCTTGGTGTATTAGTAGGGAACCCTTTATATAGCATTTTACTGGCTTTTACTTTCCTAGTTTAGTGATGAATATATTTATTATAGAGGAAAGAATTCAGTGTCATATCACACTTTTTCTTTTACTAAAATTATCCCAGATTTGTATCTGTTTTAAAAAAAACTGGAAAGAAGTATTATAATAAGTAAGTTTAAATTGATATTATCTAGCATGTGGCTGAGTAATTAACTAGGTCTCATTTCAAAGTGACCTGATTCTTTTTGTTGATGGAATATTTGGTATTTGGTGGAAGTAATTGGATTACTTGAACCACCCTTTTCATTGGCTTATGGAGTTGGAGTGAAATCTCTGCTTATTTCAGAAATGGTGATCAGAAATGCTTCTTTATATACGTTAATGTTACACTTTAATTCTATCTGAATTCGGAGGGTAGTCTAGGAAACTGCTTTAAAGCTTTGTTCTAAAAACATGTGATAGAATTTCCAGATATCATATTTCCTAATATGTTGGCTTTATAATTCATTGTAAAAGCAGACTTGTGCCCAAGAATGGCAGAGTAGAAAGTCAAGTTATCATTCTGATTGAAAACAAATACAATTAAAATAGTTGCAAACATATTGTAAATAAAATGTGATTCAAAAGAAATTATATACAGATACTGTTTTTGGATAATATACAGCTTCTCCTCCTTCTTCTAATTCTAGTTTTTTATTTGTTCCAGATAATAGTTATTCTGTTATGATGAATTGCATGCCAGAGAATCATGTCATGCATCTTCTCTGTATTCACTGTTAAATTTGTTAATATGCATCACTGTAGAAGTTGTGTGTAGGAATATTTGGGACTTGATGGAAGATTTTCTTCTTCTTTCACTGCATTTGATTGATTAAGTTCTATTAGTTTTATAACAATATCACTGAATCCTTCCTTTATTTTTATGACCTCAGTTATAGTTCAGGAGCTAATTTCTTTAATGAATTATTAAGATAATTCCTTGAATTTCTATTCTTTGTTTCTATATTCGTCTAGTCTGTATTCTACATAGTTGTCCTATAGTGCTGTATCTAGAATATAAATCTTTTACATCTTTCAGTGATTCCTTATTTCTTATATTCTATTTGATTTGCCCTTCCTTATTTTAGTTTTTCTAGAAAACTCATAATCATCTTTTAATGTTCCATGTAAATATCTAGCCTTTCCACCTTTCCTAACCTCTATGGGCCTGAGTTGATTCATTCATTTATTTTAAAACATCTTATTCTTTCTTTGTGTTTTGGAATTTCTTTGTGAATGTTAACTTCTCAAACTCACAGACTAGGTCTTATTCTTCTATAAATTCTCCAAGCACAGTGCTTAGCACAGAGCAGTATCTGTTGAGAAAATAAATGGATCAATAAATGAGCATATGTATATATTTGTATGTATATTAAAATATTTATCATAGGAAAATTTAAAAATACACTCAGTATAGTTTATGTGACCTGCAATATAATTGTTAAATATTTTTTATATATAGACCAAGTTACGGAGTTGGATAAATACTAATTTTTCTGTGTATTTATAAATATTAAAATGCAAAAAGATGCTAAATAAGATAGTTTTTCATGTTATTATCAGGAAGACTCAACAATGTATAAAGGCAGCCACCAACTTTATATCATAGTGACACCTAGTGGTAATTGTATTGGTCTGTTAATATTTTTAGTATGTTATTTATTTGTTTATTTCTACAGTTTTATTTTATTATAAAATCCTTAGAGGTTTTCTTAAATAAATTTAAAGAGTTATTTTAAGACCTTGATTTTTCTATAAAATACTATCTAGTGTGTAGTAGTATGATCTTGAAGGTAGGAATTATTGTGTCTTTCTATGCCTATAAGATCTAGCACTGGATTTAACCTAACATACAGATATTTGTTCAATAAACTTTGTTGAATCAGTGCTGTCAGCAAAACATAGCCTTATTTTCATTTCTGAAATGGAAAAGAGGAAAATAGGTCTGTCATTAGTTTAACCATTTGCTTCATTTTCTTTTCCATTTTTAATCTTTCTTAAAACTGCTTTTATTATATTGGATGGCATTTTAGTTTAAATGAATCAGATTGAGTATGGAAAGAGTTAAAGCATTTAGCAAGTCCATTTTGAGCCTAAAAAGTATTTTAGGTTATTTCAAATCAGTTTTTTTTCCTGGAATCTATGAACTTCTTTCTAGTCTTGACTCTAAAACTCAGATTGTGTAATTTCTGGCACATGCCTTTACTTCTCTGTGCTCAGACACCCTTTATGAACAATAAACACCATATAAGTGAGGGTTTTTTGTTTGTTTTTAATGCATGTGAAAAGAGAAAGAATAGCAATCTTGTTTGCCTTATATGTTGTGAGCATGAAAAGACAAGAGGATAATTAAATAATTAATTTCCATCCGCAAATTGATGTATGGTCTCCATGACAACAATTGTGCACTCCCCAAATTATCTGTAAGATCATTTCAATATCTAAGCAGCATCTCAAATTGGGCCTTATTGTGCATAGTTTACTTATATTTATGCATTAGAAATGTGCCTTTAACTTAGTTTCACATTTCTAGGTAATATATTTTCAGTAAAATTTTTTTTTTTAAATAGAGGAGTATTTTTCTTTTTTCTCATTCTTAAGTCTCTGCTGTTAGCAGTTTGGTATAGAGTGTAAGGTTGCCATTTTATAAAGTCTTTAAGTTTTATTTAAAAATAGTTTTCCCAGGCAGACCCGGTGGCGCAGCGGTTTAGCGCTGCCTGCAGCCTAGGGCGTGATCCTGGAGACCCTGGATCGAGTCCCACGTCAGGCTCTCTGCATGGAGCCTGCTTCTTCCTCTGCCTGTGTCTCTGCCTCTCTTTCTCTCTGTGTGTCTCTATGAATAAATAAATAAATAAATAGCCTTTAAACAAATAAATAAAAATAGTTTTCCCCCTCAACTACTTTTATCATTCGTCTCATTTTTTATTGTCTTATCTTCAAGTCAAAAGAAGATCAGAAGTATATATTTATGTTTTCTAACATACTATTTTGTGCCATTTATCTTTCAGTCTTCTCTTCCTTTGATAATTCCCTATTATCTTCCTTCGAAAGTCTCTCAGATGACTTTTTTTCCTTTTTAAAGGAATAAAGCACATAGTGATGGCTCTAATAGTAAATAACACTTTACTTTCTCAAAGTCTCATATTTAGCAATTACTGCTGAAAATTAAGACATAAATCCCAAAAGACTTTTGTGTAATCAGAATAGATAATTTTATTATGGATGTTTGTTGATTACTTTGGGTTTAATATTATGCTAAGTTTTCAGATTATGCATAAAATAAGGGAATCCTCATCCCAGAATACTCCATTGTCTTAAACTTTATTTTATTTATTTTTTATGATAGTCACACTGAGAGAGAGAGAGAGAGAGAGGCAGAGACATAGGCAGAGGGAGAAGCAGGCTCCATGCACCGGGAGCCAGACGTGGGATTCGATCCCGGGTCTCCAGGATCGCGCCGTAGGCCAAAGGCAGGCGCCAAACCGCTGCGCCACCCAGGGATCCCCTGTCTTAAACTTTAAAGAGGGAAAGTAGATGTGGAAAATAAGGGCTTTTATCTATTCGTTCACTCACTCATTTGTTCATTTTTAAATACAGACACACACACATATAACCATATTACCTATTGTACATCAGCCACTCTGCTTGCAGTACTTGGTTCTTATACAACACTTAAAATAATACCGTGAGGCAGTCATTATTATCCCTGTTCCAAAGACAAATAAACTGAAGCTCGGAGAATTCCTAAATCACAAATTCAGTTTTAAACTGAATCTAGAACTCATGATCTTTCCAATTAAATAATTATTTCTCTTATGAAGTAGGTAGTGGTATAGGGATATTAAAAAGAAAGATTCAGCTTTAACTGGTGTCTTGAGGGTATGGGAAGGGAATAAATAGGATTGTGAGGGTAGTCAGGAAAGATTTCAAAGCGACCAACTTATGAAATATGAACCAAAATATGGTATGTGGACATAGTTGGTGAGTTTATTCTAGGCAAGGAAAGCATGGAAGCAGGAATGATAATGGGGTATCTGGTGGAATAATGAGGTATATTGCAGTCTTGAGCAGGAAGTTGGGGTTACAGTCCAGCTAGTTGAACAATTCACTTCAGTGGAACCTCTCCTTTTCCACTAGTGACAGATTCATGCTATGCTTCCTTCCTGTGATCCTATCTTAGTTCCTGCCTCTGCCCTTTTATACTCTTTGACCTACTATTTTCACATTACCTTGAGATAGCCAAAAACTATATCCCCACTTTATACTTGTGAGAACTGACAAAAGAAAATAAGCAACTTACTGATTCATGGAGATTAATGATTATGGAGGGATCTGTAAAAACTGTCTAGTACAAGTGGCCACAAATTAAGCATTATTTTCCATGTATTTGTCTTAGGGTCTTCTAGCGCATGCTTAGATACTTTTAGCAATGGAACTTATTAATTTTAAGACATTACTTCAATTGTCCAACTATGAAATTTTATAAAAAAAAATTTATACACCAACCACATACAAAAAAAAGAAGTATCAGTTGTATGTTTTTCCTTATTTTGAGTTGCCACCTGTAAACTCCATTCCTTTGACCTCACTCTTATTTCAGAGACAGATTTTACAAGTTAAATGTATTTTCTCAACAATTCTTCCGCTATTAGAAGACAGTACTGTTTTTTCTCTCATTTCTTCAGGCTAAACCTCTTTAGTTCATTCAACCATTGCATAGAGTTGTATTGAAATTAAAAAACATACTGTATGGGAATGCAGTGTATAAATTATGGTGACTATAGTTAATAATGTTGTATTTATATTTGCAAGAGAGTAGCTTTTAAAAGTTTTCATCACAAGAAAAATATAACTGAGGTAAGTGATATTAGCTAAACTTTATGTTGTGCTACTTATTTTGTGATATACATGTAGATCAAATCATTATGTTGTATACCTTGAACTAATAATTATATCTTAATAAAACTGAAAAATGCATACTATAGATGCTAGTTGTTCTTAGTCATATTTGCTGAGACATCACTTTCAGATAACTTTTCTATTTTAGAACTGTGATTCATTTTAGAAGGTCATTGCTGCACATACAGTGTGACACTTATATGAGTGCCCACCTTAGGTTGAGAGACCATGGTGATCTCTCCTCTTCCTTGATTGAAGCATGTCACTTTTTAAAAAGATTTTATTTATTTACTTGAGAGAGAGAGAGAGAGAGAGAGAGAGAACATAAGCAGAGGAGAGGAGGAACAGGGGGAGAGGCAGATTCCCTGCTGAGTATGAAGCCCAACACGCGGCTTGATCCCAGAACCTTGAGATCATGACCTGAGCCATAGTCAGATGTTTAATTGACTGAGTTACCCAGGCACCCCAGAGGCATGTCATTTCCTTTAGTGTAACCTTATATTAGTTTTTGGAACTACTTTTTCATGATGTTTCAGAGTCTCACAGTGAGATGGTGATTGGTATTACTCTATCTAACAAAAAAATAAATATAATCATGTCACTCCTGTGATTGAAAAAAATTTCATGTACCTTATCGACAGGTTAAAAAATAAAAACCAGATGATTATTTCAACAGATATAGAAAATATTTAACAAAATTCAGTGTCCAAAATTCCAAAATTGGAAACAAAAGTAGATTCCTCAACCTGATAAAAAAACATTTATAAAAATTCTACACCTAGAATACTAATGGTAAAAAGATTGAATCCTTTCACCCTAAGATTGAGAACAAGCAAGAATGTTCACTCCTACCACTTCTGTTAACATTGTTATTCAAAGCAACATTGTCATTCAAAAATGACAGAATAATCAATGTAGAAAGCCCCCAAGAATCTACAAAAAAGCTACTAGGAATAATTGAATTTAGCAGACTTATAAGATACAAAGTCAATATACAAAAATCAGTGATATTTCTTTACACTGCAATGAACAGTTGGAAACTAAAATTTAAAAAATACTTTTTTACAGTGTCATTTAAAAGACTTAGGGATAAATTTAGCAATAAATATGCAAACAAGACAAATTTAAAAACTAAGCGGAGTATTATCATATTAATGAATTGTAAGTCTCAATATTGTTAAAATGTCTCTTTTTCTCACATTACTCTATAAAATCAGTATAATACTAATAAAAATTCCAATTTTTAAAAAATAAAATATATTGATGGGTTGATTCTAATACTTAAAATAAAATGAAAATGGTATAGAATAGTTAAAACAATTTGAGAAAGAAGAAACTTGGATGTCTCCATACCACATTAAGACTGATTTTAAGACAGTAGCCATGGCAATATCTTTATTTTTTTTTGCAAAGAAAGATGGACAGGTAGGTCATTGAGACAGTGTAGGGAGTCGAGAAATAGACCCTACATTTACCTGGTCAGCTTTTTACAACTTGCCCAGTTAATTCAACTCTGTGGGGATAGTCTTTTCAACAAATGGACTTCCAAATGCATAATTGGACATCCAAATGAAAAAATACAAAAAACAAAAGTACAAAACAAACAAAAGTAGCAGCAATAGTGGTAGCAGCTTAACCCTTACACCACATACCAAAATAAACACCAAATAATTCACAAACCTAAGTGTAAGAGATGAAACTGTGGAATTTGTGAAAGAAAATATTTGTGACCTTGGGTTAGGCAAAGATGGTTTGTTTCTTCCCCAAATAAGACACAAAAAGTACAAACTATAAAAGAAAAATTGAAATACTGAACTTCATCAAAATTTATATATACTGCTCTTTGAAAGACTTTCATTTTTTTTTAAAAAAAGATTTTATCATTTGAGAGAAAAGAGAGCATGCAAGCAGGGGGAGGGACTAAGGGAGAGGCAGAGAATCTCAAGCAGACTGTGCTGATTTCGGAACCTGATGCACACACAGCGCAATCTCACCATCCTGAGATCATGGCCTGAGCTGAAACCGAGAGTTGGACTCTTAACTGACTGAACCACCCAGGCACCCTGGAAGACATTCATTCTTAAGACAATGTAAAGATAAGCAGAAGGCTTGGAGAAAGTATTTGCAAAACACACCCTTTATAAGGGTCTTGTATCCAGAATATCTAAAGAATTCTCAAAACTCAGTCTTAAGAAAGAATACTCAATAAAAAATGGGCAAGAGATTCTAACAGAAACTTTATCTAAGAAAATATAGGTAGAAAGCATCATGTGAAAAGGTGTTTAATACCATTAGTTTTTAGGGAAATGCAAACTAAAATCATAATGAGATACAACTAAACACTTGTTAGAATGGCTAAATGTAAAAGACTAAATACCAAGGCCTGGCAAGGATGGAAGGAACTTTCATATATTGCCATTAGGAAAGCAAAATAGTAGGAACACTTTTGAAGACATTTTGATAGAATCTCATCCACAGTGTCAGTATTTACCTGGGGCCACTCCCTAATACCATGCCCACTGTTTCTGTGCCTCCAGCCCCAGAGAAAACCCCAGTGGACTCATGTACCCCTCCCGTGGGTGGTCAAGGGTAGAAGCCTAGATGATTCCCTTTTATTCTTAAAAGGAAGAAGTGTACTACTGATTGTTGTACTGTGATTAGGGCCCTGCTGGGTCTCTACCTAAATTAAAAGAAAGTATAGCACCGATTAAAAGAGAGACTTCCAAGTCTGTTAGCCTCGATTTGAATACTTTTAAATTTTAAGTGTATTTCTTTGAACGTCTAACATTCCTGGACCCTAGCTTCTTTTTGGCAGAATGAAAAAGCATCTTCCTTTTTCTGGGTTGTCATGTATATGATCTGAAATAATACGATTTTTTTTAAATTTTTTTATTTATTTATGATAGTCACAGAGAGATAGAGAGAGAGGCAGAGACACAGGCAGAGGGAGAAGCAGGCTCCATGCACCGGGAGCCCGATGTGGGATTCGATCCCGGGTCTCCAGGATCGCGCCCTGGGCCAAAGGCAGGCGCCAAACCGCTGCGCCACCCAGGGATCCCTGAAATAATATGATTAAAAAAGCTTTGTAAATCATTAAAAAAAATTAAATTGAACAGTTTGCAGAGACCCTGAATGGCTGGGTTACAACAGATGATGCTTTGCAAGAACTTGTAGAACTCATCTATCAACAGACCACATCTATCCCAAATTTCTCTTACATGGGAGCTCGCCTCTGTAATTACCTGTCCCATCATCTGACAATTAGCCCACAGAGTGGCAACTTTCACCAGTTGCTGCTTCAAAGATGTCGAACTGAATATGAAGTTAAAGATCAAGCTGCAAAAGGGGCCGAAGTGACTCGGAAACGATTCCACGCGTTTGTCCTCTTCCTGGGAGAACTTTACCTTAACCTGGAGATCAAGGGAACAAATGGACAGGTTACAAGAGCAGATATTCTTCAGGTTGGTCTTCGGGAGTTGCTGAATGCCCTCTTTTCTAATCCTATGGATGTCAACAATTTGTGCGGTAAAATTACTGAAGTTGACAGGGTCAGTTTTGGAAGATGCCTGGAAGGAGAAAGGAAAGAATGATATGGAAGAAATTATTCAGAGAATTGAAACTGTTGTCCTAGATGCAAATTGCAGCAGAGATGTGAAACAGATGCTCTTGAAGCTTGTAGAACTCCGGTCAAGTAACTGGGGTAGAGTCCATGCAACTTCAACATACAGAGAAGCAACACCGGAAAATGATCCTAACTATTTTACAAATGAACCAACATTTTATACCTCTGATGGTGTTCCTTTCACCACGGCTGATCCAGATTACCAAGAGAAATACCAAGAATTACTTGAAAGAGAAGACTTTTTTTTCCAGATTATGAAGAAAATGGGACAGATTTATCAGGGGCTGGTGGTCCATACTTGGATGATATTGATGATGAGATGGACCCAGAGATAGAAGAAGCTTATGAAAAGTTTTGTTTGGAATCAGAGCGTAAGCGAAAACAGTATAGCTAAATTTCAACGTATCAGTTTTATAAAGCAGTTTAGGTTATGGTGATTTAGCAGAACACAGGAAAACAGGAAAATGTCACACTTATACCAAATTAAGGATGTTGAGTTATGTTACTAATGTATGCAATTTTAATTTTGTTTAACACTATCTGCCAAAATAAACTTTATTCCCTATAACTTAAAAAAAATTTATGTACTTGGGGTGCACAGCGGGTGTGGCTGGGCATGTGGGGTGTTAGGGCCCTGCAAACCCGAGGCTTCGGCTCCAAATGGTCAGAGGACCCGGGCTCCGCAGGCTCTATCTGGGAGGCAGGTGGGGCCTTCGGAAAGAAAGAGCAAGCTGAAGAGGAACGATACTTCCGAGCACGCACTAGAGAACAACTGGCAGCCTTGAAGAAACACCATGAAGATGTGATCAGTCATCATATAAAGGAGATTGAGAGTCTGCAGAAAGAAATTGAGCAGCACAAGAAGAAAATCAAAAATCTAAAATCTGATGATGATTAAATGCACACAGTTCCCATAGAATGGCTACATATCATCACCCACTTCTATGGAAACATAGTTCTGGTTTTATTATCTGTCTGTGTGCTGCCAACAGATTATAATAAATTGTCGTCAGTGAAAAAAAAAAGTAACATGTACTTACCATGTTTTCCATTATCAACATAGACTGTTTATGCTTTTATTCACTATTTCTTGTCTTCTCTTTTAATATCCTCTGCTAATAGATTTTATCTTCTGTTTCCCATTCAGTTCTTTACTAGATTTTCTTAAAATCTGTAACAAGTTCCCTATGCCACTCAATATACACGATTAAAATCTGGCACTTAAGAGAAAGCCTTTCAATAGATATTAGTTGCTTAGTTCACCCTTTGTTTATTGAGTCCTGAGATAGAAATTGTTTCTCTCTGTTTATAAATACTTCATTTCCAGTTACAGTAAAAAATTTATGAAACACAAAAATATGAAAAGTAAAAATTGTCAATAATTCTGTTTAACTGCAGTTAACATTTTGTTGCATTTATTTCCACATTTTGTTGCATTTATTTCCAGTTTCATTCTATGTCTATTGTATAAATTTATATTTTATAAAATTGATGCTTCATAATCAACTTTTTTTTTTACTTGTAGTATTGTATCATGATCATTTTCCATACTTTAAAATACTCCTGAAGTACAATTTTTAAAGCCTGAACAATGATATATTGGTTGGGTCACTTTTTTCCTGCTATTTGAGTTCCCTCCCATTCCTGATCTTTCACTATAATATGTTTCAGTGAATTTTGTTGAACCTCTGTGATTATTTTTCTTAATATAGATGTCTAGAGCTGCAAGTCTACCTGAGAGGGCACAACCATTTCCATGTTTTAGGCATATTCCACCAAATTATTCATTAGAGAAGTCTTATGGTTTATGCTCTTGACAGCAGTTTGGGATATTGAAACAAAACTCAAAGGCCTAAACATAAAGAGCTCAAACTCTAAAACTCTTGTAACAAAAAGCTTCATGACTTTGGGTTTGGCAATGATTTCTTACGTGTGATACCAAAAACACAGAAACAAAAGGAGTAAGTGAACTGGACTTCATGAAAATTAAAAACTTGTGTGAACCAAGGATTATATCTACAGAATGAAAGGGCAACCTACAAAATGGTAGAAAATACTTCCAAATCATATATCTGATAAGGGATTAGTATCTGGAATATATAAAGAACTACAGTTCACCAACAATAAAATTCACAAACAATCCAATTAAAATTGTTCCCACCACAAAAAAAGAAGTAATTGTGACCTGATAGAGTTGTTACAATGATAATCAAATTGCAGTATACAGATGTGTCAAATCATACATGTACACCTTAAACTTACACGTTATAGGTCAATTATATCTCAATAAAAAATAATTTAAAAAAATAGGCAAAAAAGACTCCACCCCCAAATTGCTAGAATTGATACAGGAATTCAACAAAGTGGCAAGATACAAAATCAGTGTACAGAAGTCAGTTATATTTCTGTACACTAACAATGAAGCAGAAGAAAGAGAAATCAAGGAATTGATCTGATTTACAATTGTGCCAAAACCCATAAGATACCTAGGAATAAACCTAACCAGAGAGGTAAAAGGATCTATGCTCTGAAAACTTTAGAACACTTATAAAATAAATCAAGGAAGACAGAAATGGAAAAACAGTTCATACTCATGGATTGGAAAAACAAATATTTTTTGTTAAAATGTCTATGTTACTCAAAGCAAACTACACATTCAGTGCAATCCTTATCAAAACACCATAGACATTTTTTATAGAGCTGGAACAAATAATCCTTAAATTTGTATGGAGTCAGAAAAAGAAAAAGACCTCAATTAGCCAAAGGAATGTTGAAAAAGAAAACCAGAACTGGAGGCATCACAATTTCAGACTTGAAGGTGTATTACAAAGCTGTGATCATCAAGATAGTATGGGACTGGCACAAAAATAGACACACGGTTTAGTGGAACAGATAGAGAACCCAGAAATGGACCCTTATTAACTCTATGGTCAACTAATCTTCAACAGAGGAAAAAATGTCAAATGGAAAAAAGTCTCATCAACAAATGGTGTTGGGGAAACTGGACAGCAATATGCAAAAGAATGAAACTGGGCCACTTTATTACTTCATATGCAAGAATAAACTCAAAATGGATGAAAGACCGAAATGTGAGAAAACCATCAAAATCCTAGAGAAGAATGCTGGTAGCAAATCTCTTTGACATTGGCTGCAGCAGCTTTTCTTTTTTCTAGACACACCTCCAAAGGCAAGAGAAACAAAATAAAAAATGAACTATTGGGGCCTCATCAAGATAAAAAGCTTTTGCGTGGCAAAGGAAACAGTCAACAAAACTAAAAGGTAACCTATGGAATGGGAGAAGATATGTGAAAATGTCTTACAGGTAAAAGGCTAGTATTCAAAATCTATAAAGAATTTTTCAGACTCAACACCCAAGAAAAACAGATCCAGTCAAGAAATGGGCAGAAGACGTAAAAAGGCATTTCTCGAAAGAAGACATTGAAATGGCCAGCTGGCCAATGCTCAGCATCACTTGGCATCAGGGAAATACAAATCAAAACCACAGTGAGATACCGCCTCATGCCTGTCCGAATAGCCAAAATGAACAACTTAGGAAACAACAGATGTTAGTGAGGATGTGGAGAAAGGGAACCTTCTTACACTGTTGATGGGAATTCAAACTGGTGCAGCCCTCTGGAAAACAGTATGAAGGTTTCTCAAAAAGTTTTAAATAGAGCTACTCTATGACCTAGTGATTACATTATTAGGTGTTTGTCTAAAGGTTACAAATACAGAGATTCAGAGGGGCACATGCAACCCAGTGTTTATAGCAGTAGTTTCCACAATAGCCAAAATATGGAAAGAGCCCAGATGTCCATTGATAGATGAATGGATAAAGAAGTGTGTGTGTGTGTGTGTGTGTGTGTGTGTATACACAATGTATATACAATTGTATATATATAATGTGTATATATAATGGAATATTACTCAGCCATCAAAAAGAATGAAATCTCACCATTTGCAATGATATGGATGGAACTAGAGGATATTATGCTAAATGAAATAAGTCAGAGAAAGACAAATACCATTAGGCATTCACTCATATGTGAAACTTAAGACAAAGCAGATGAACATAAGGAAAGGGAAGGCAAAATAAAATACTATGAAAACAGAGAGGGAGACAAACCCTAAGACTCTTAACTCTAGGAAACAAACAGAGGGTTGCTGGAGGGAAGGTAGATGGGGGGATGGGACAATTGGGTAATGGGCATTGAGGAGAACACTTGAAGTAATGAGCATCGGGTGTTGTATGCAACTGATGAACCACTGGATTCTACCCCTGAAACTAATAATGCAGTATGTGTTAATTAAATTGAATTTAAATAAAAAATTTAATAAATTAAGTTAGGAATAAATAAAAATGAAAACAGAAAGAAATGGGCAAAGGACTTGTAGAGATTTCTCCCAAGAAGATGTACAGATGACCAGCAAGCACATGAAAATAGGTTGAACATCGTGAATCATTAGGGAAATGCAAATCAAAATCAAAATGAGATACCACTTCACACCTATCAGGATTACTATTATCAAAACAGTAGGGAAAAACAAGAGTTGGTAAGGACATGGAGAATTTGGAACCCTTATTCATTGCTGGTAGGAGTATAAAATGATGAAGCCACTGAGGAAATGGTATGGCGACTCCTTGAAAAATTAAACATGGATTTACAATATAATATATTAATCCCACTTCTGAGTATATACCCAAAAGAAATAAAACCAGGGACATTTACAGAAGAACACAAGAAGTAGAAGCATCCTAGGATGCTTGGGTGGTTTAGTCAGTTAGACATCTGACTCTTGACTTTGCTCAGGTCATGATCGTGAGATCAAGCCCTTTGTTGGGCTCTGTGCTCAGTGGGGAATCTGAGATTCTCTCCCTCTGCCCCTTCCCCTCACGCAATGTGCTTGCTCTCTCTCACACTCCCTCTCAAATATTAAAAAAAAATAATAAAAAGAAAAAGCATCCCAAGGGACCATTGGTTCATAAATGGATAGACAAAATGTGATATATACATGCAATAAGATATTCAGCCTTAAAAATGAATGAAATTTTGCAGTATTCTACAACATGGATGACAGTTGAAGACATGCTAAATGAAATAAGCCAAACACGAAAGGACAAATATGTATTATTCCACTTACAGGAAGTACTGATAATAGTCAAATTCTAACAAGTAGAACAGTGGTTACCGGCGGTGGGGTGGGGTGGGGTTGGAATGGGGAGTTATTGTTTAATGGGCACAGAGTTACAGTTTGGGGTGATGGATATGTTCTGGACATGGATAGTGGTGAAAAGAAAAAAAAGAGCTTTGCTAGTTTGGAAATAAATGATATCTTGATTTCAATTCACTGTTCTTTCACCACTAATGAGTTAATAATTCACCAGGTTTATTGGCTCTTTTATATGTGAGTTTAAATGTTTCTACGGACTTAAAAATTTTTATTTATAGGACTATAAATGAGATTATCATTTCATTATCTGTTTTGTAGATCTTTTCCCAATTTACATTTTTATTTTATTGTGCTTTTGGAGAGAAGGAAGTTTTTTATTTTGATGTTATTGAACTTCTTTGTAGCTTTTCCTTTTATGTTTGTAATTAGGGATCCCTTTCCATTATGATTTATTCAGCTTTTGGATTCTTCAGAGTGCTAAACTTAATGCCTTACACTTAATAGAAACAACATGGATATGAGGTTTTAGATCTGGAAGCCCTTAGAGGCCATTTAGTTTAGCTGCTTTTTATTTTACAGATAGGAAAACTTAAAACTCAGGAGGCTGCTCTGCTGTGGTCCCATAGTAGTTAGTAGACCCCACAGTAGACGGTGAATGTCTTTTGATGTTCAGTCCAGTCTGTTTTACACTAAACCTAAAACAATTTTCTTGTATGAATGGCAAACACAGATTGTCTTTATTCAGGCAAAGGCTCTATAGTACAAGAAGCAGAGAGGTAAATAGCAAATAGTCACATGAAAATTACTTGATAATCCTTATTGACCAGTATGCTTCATAGATGACTAGAAATTTTGCTCCCTAAAAACTTATTTTATTTTTTTAAAAGATTTTATTTATTTATTCATGAGAGACACACAGAGAGAGGCAGAGACATAGGCAGAAGGAGAAGCAGGCTCCCTGCAGGGAGCCTGACATGGGACTTGATCCCAGGACCCTGGGGTCACACCCTGAGCCAAAGGCAGACGCTCAACCACTGAGCTCCCCAGGTGTCCCAGAAACTTATTTTAAATACATCTCTTTCTTATTAATTATAACCTTTAGGTTTCTTTCAACATTCAGGGAACATTGATGTTTGCGGGAAAATAAGGATTTATGCCTTTTAATCTCACAGACACAACATTAGCTTTTAGAGTAGTCTGATAGAGTGTTTATATGCATTATTAGGTGTAATTTCAAGTTCTTGTAGGACGCAGTGACCCAGTATAAGTAATCTCATAAAGATGAGCGGCATTTTCTAGAATCCTTTTGTCTCAGAACCCCTAAATATCCACATGTCTATTATTATTTTGATAATTATATTTGTTACATTAATGATATTTTTGTTCAGATTTATATGTTTGAGCAAGTCATGCAGGAACTGCATCTTTGAATCTGTGAGGACAGAATGTGGTATAGAGGGAGAAGCAATGGAGCATTGCCTTGTAGTCTTTGCCATTAAAGTCCTCCTTGTTCTTGGGGAAGTCATATTTCAAAGCAGTTTTATTTTTATTTTTTTTAAGATTTTATTTATTTATGAGAGAGAGAGAGAGAGAGAGAGAGAGAAGCAGAGACACAGGCAGGGCGAGAAGCAAGCTCCATGCAGGGAGCCTGACGTGGGACTTGATCCTGGGTCTCCAGGATCATGACCTGGGCCAAAGGTGGCACTAAACCACTGAGCCACCCGGTCTGCCCATCAGAGCAGTTTTAAACAGCCTCTGAGATGGGTTCTTTCTAGTCTTAAAAGTCTAATGTGCTTCTTCTTCTGATACAGAATCTTAATCTGATTTTCCTCAAAATAATAGCTTTCATAGTTCAAGTGAATATTTGTAGGCATTATAGCTTAAAATGTTTGAAACAATGAAGTGATTGGAATTACTAAAAGATTTCTGACTTACAAAAATACCAATGAAATAAAGGGGGAAGATATTAAGTTTTGAGGATTGTGCTTGGGAAAAATGTGATTTATTATCAGACATTTTGTTTCTTTTGGGTGATGGGTTTGATTTCCTTATTGTGTCTACTGAAACAGGCTAATCATTTTTCCTTTGGGGGCAGTTTTAACTTTTTGGCACCACCTTGTGTTGTCATTTTTCAACTTTAAAAAATGGCAACAGGTGGCATTACAAGTGTCATTAATATGAAATGTATTCATAGCTTTTTAAAAAGTTAATGTGGAATTTGAGGCCCAGAGAAGGCCTATAATTTACTTTAATAATAGTTACTTAGTGATCAAACTGGGATAATGCTTTTTATTTTAGTGATCATAGCACTGCAAAAATATGCTGTATTCTACTTGGATATTATTAATACAGTCCCAGTATCCAATTTTCACTACACATTTTCCTCTGTAAAGAGGAAATAATCGGAGTGTATTAACAACCATGTTTTAATTTGCTTTGTATTGATAGAATCCACTTTTTCTTCCTCCCATATTTAGTTGCCTTTACAAATTATAAGGTTTAAAACTACATATTCCTTCCAAATGAACTTGAAAGAAAGTAAATTCTGTAGGCGGTATATTTGTTAAAACTTTGGAATCTGAAGGAAGATAAAAACAACTATATAAAATATCTGTTTGTTAGGTATTTAAATGGCAAATAAAGTGTTTATAAATCTATTTATAGTTTATTGTAGTGCAGCAGACTAAATGACCTCTTGCCAATTATTTCTCTGTTGACCAGGCCAAAATCTGTTTAGACTGATTGCTGACTAATGTTTGAGGTAGTCTTTTTTTTCTTTCCTTTTTTTTTAGCTTTCTTTTCACAGAAACTGGAAAACTAGAGAAATGTTGCTGTTAAAACAAAATAAAAGCAAAATGCAGTGCCTAGGTGGCTCAGTCAGTTGAGTGTTTGACTCTTGATTTTGGTTCAGGTCATGATCTTATTCTTAGGGTCCTGGGATTGAGCTCTGCATTAGGCTCTGTGCTCAGCAGGGAGCCTGCTTGAGAATCTCTCCCCCTTCTTCTGACCTTCCCCCCACTCTCATGTTGTGTGTATGTGTCACTCTCTCAAATAAATCTTTTTAAAAAAGAAAGTGGGATGCCTTGGCTGGCTCAGCGGTTGAGCGGCTGCCTTCGGCTCAGGGTGTGATCCCAGAGTCCTGGGATCGAGTCCCCACATCTTGGCCTCCTGCAAGGAGCCTGCTTCTCCCTCTGTCTATGTCTCTCCCTCTCTTTCATGAATAAATAAATCAAATCTTTAAAAAAAGTAAAGATAATTGTACTTGTAGCAGTATTTGTAAAATCCTTATTGATGTATAGAACAAATTATTAGATGAAATAATTTATGGTTCATGTTAATATAAAACCACATGAATACAAATCATCATAATTTCCAATGTAAAGGTAAGCACTAATTTGTAAAACAGAATTAATATGCCTAATAGTAGCTGAATATGCTTTCATGAGTTACACCTCTGATTGGTTAGTTTTTATGAAACTTTTTTCAAACCTATGAAAACACTGGGATTTTTGTTGCCAGTAACTTTGAGAAATAAAAATAATAAGAATTTTCTATTTCTGCCCCTGGAGGAATAACTGGTGTGGTGCCTACTGAAAGTACCCATAACACTGGACAAAATATATGAAACAACTATCTTTAGGTATTGGACAACAGGCAATGTAATAGGGCTATGATTCCTGCATAATGGGAAATAAATAGGTCAGCTCAATAGTTTCCTCTGATTTCTGCCTAAAGGAAATTTCTAGACCATTGTTTACAGAAAGGGAACTCAAGCAGTACCTAATAGTCTTGTTGAGATGGGGAAAAAAAAATGCTTAGAGATCCATGATGCTGAGATGACTGGAGTCTTCTGGGCAGAATATTAGAGAGAAGGGAGCTGCAGGAGTAAAACTCCAGAAGTCTGGATTGTGCTCCCCTCAAATCTTCAGCTGAATAGTAATCTGCACTAAGTTGAACAATTTCTTGAGCTCATGGGTAAGGTTAGGAGACTATTAATTTCCTTCCAGCCAGAGGAGACACTGTTAAACATATAGGACAGTTAGTAGAGGCTCCAGAGGAATATTTTCTGTGTTAGTAATTAAAACTGAGAAATTTTAAAAATATTCAATAATTAGTAAATAACAAAAGAGAATTCATTACATGTTGATATAAATATAATTCTTCATGAAAAATAATTAATTTTCCAAAAAAGGGAGCATTGTTTTACATTTTTTGAAAATTTTCAGTGTCTACTTATTATAGAAGACAGTTTGATTCTTAGATCTGCTACTTTATTCATTCTGTTGCAATATTTCTATTGGAGTATGTGAAGAAAATGGTGTCACCGATGTATAATTAGAGAAAAGAGAAGTATCATAATAGCCTTTTCAGATAATATTCTTACTGCTTTACTTGATATTCTTATTTGCTCCTACAACCAAAACCTGGGGAGTGATAATTTCTTAAAGGTTAGTGGCAATGTAAAATCTGAAACCACATCAGCAGAATTTTGGTATTGTTGTATTAAAATTCACTGGAATATTCAGTTTAGTGTATGATTTTGTAAAATCTATGAAATAGTCATTTGGAAAATATTGGTTCACTTAGAGCAACCACGTATTAGTAGATGGCATTATATCAGTAAATCACATTTGTTAATATCACTGATCTCACAGAAAAGTATTTTAAGTATGGGGAAGTCGTAGAGCTCATAATGATACATAAAAATTTTTTAAAAATTTGCAATTTAGTTTGAAGGCTCAAATTTTGTCATTGACAAAAAATTGTCATTTGTTTTCCTTGAATTGATGGGCTTACTTTTTTCCTTTTTAAGAAAATGTCAAGTCTGAATAACATGGCTTGATGTCATTTGCTTAAGTAAAAATGGTGTTCTGTGAAAAAAGTTTGCTTCACAGTGTAAACATATCCTTTTCCTCAGAAAAACCACTTACTTAATATGTAGCAGAAATGCCTTATGAGTACTTCCAATTTCATCATACATAATATTAAAAGCACCAAGATTTAATAAAAATATTTTTTGTTATTTCATGGCTTTTTTTAAATGCAAGTATTTTGTGGTTAAGGATACAATACAGTGACTACAATGTCTACTAGTTCAGCTTAGCATCACTACTTTTAATTTTTTATTATTTATTTCTTTTGAGAGAGAGCAAGAGCAGGGAGCAAGGGCAGAGGAAGAGAGTTGTTAAGCAGACAGTGGGTGGAACATGGAGCCCAACATAGGGCTCAATCTCATGACCCTAAGATCACAACCTGAACCAAAACCAAGAGTTGGATGTTTAACTGATTGTGTCCCTGGGTGTCCCTACTTTTTTTTTTTTTTTTTTAAGATTTTATTTATTTAGAGATCATGCAAGTGAAGGAAGGAGCAGAGGGAGAGGGAGAAAGAAAATCTCAAGCAGACTCTGCACTGCATGAGGAGCCTGACATGGGGCTTGAACTCATGACCCTGAAATCATGACCTGAGGCAAAATCCAGTGTCAGACACTTAACCAAGTCACCCAGGTGCTCCTTAGCATCACTCCTTTGATTTGTGGTAAAGTACCAGCAGTTTTACTTAGCATTACTTCTGTACAATCAGTCTCAAGAAATCCCTGGAGTCTGTGAACTATACTTTTGAGAATTGCTGCTTTATATCCACCCTAAAAAGTGTTGTAAAGGAGTCTAAAAAGGATCAATCTGATATGTGTAAAAATTGAAGGCCTGTCAGAATAAACTTCTACACTCTTCAAAGGCAAACCACTAAATATAGACACTCATTGATGTAATTTTCATGATGAATGATATTTAGTCAAAAACTAGTAAACATGAGAAGTAGCCAAATGTAACCCATAACCTGAAGAAAAATTTGAAAATAAAAGTACATCAATGGTAAAAATAATAGAATTAGGAGATGAAGATTTAAAAGCAATTTTATAACTATTCTTAAGAGTTTAAAGGAAATCTAGAATGCAATGAGGAAAGAAATGAAAAATACTGAAAATTGTCCAAATGGAGATCCCAGAGTTAAAATATAACATCTGCAAAAAAGAAAATTTACCCAAAAGGAGTTGAGAGGTTAGATACTGGTGAAGAAAAGATCAATGAACTTGAAGACATAGCAATAAAAAAATTGCAAAGTGAAGTACACACAGCAAAAAAATATTTTCTATTTGTGTTTTTGTTGTGTGTAGGAGTAGGGGTGGGTGTGGAATGTTGTGTGAGTGACTCTTGGGGTACATGGAGAGTAGTCTAATGTATGTGTGGTTAAAGTTCCTAAACTAGAGGGACTAGTTAGAAAGGGGGAAATTTAAAAGAAATAACAGAAAAATACCCAAATTTCATGAAAAATATATACTCACAAATATAAGCAGCTTGTGACTCCATCACGAGTAACTCAAAGGAAACCATATCAAGGCATATCATAATAAAATTGCTAAAAATGAGTAGTACAAAAAATTTTAAAGTAGAGGTGAGAAAACAGACACATTGCACATAGGAAACCACTTAAAAATAATGACTGTAGACTTCTTATCAGCAGTGCAAGCCCAGAGATAATCAGTGATAGTTTTAAGTGCTAAAGAAATAAAATATTAATGCTATATCCAACAAAAGTATCTTTCAGAAACAAAGACTTAAATAATTTTTCCCTCAAAAGTTACAAGAAATGTTAGAGGAAGTTCCTTAGATTGAAAAAAAAAAAATAACAGGTGGAAAATTAGATGAACACAAATAAATGAAGAACACCAGACATTGTAAACTTTGTACATATGAAACTTTTTTTATTTTTAATTTTTAAAAAAGATTGACATTTGAAAAGTGAAAGTAATTGCAGTATATTGGGTTTATGATTTAGATAGAAGTAAATGTATAAAAACAATACCACAAAGAACAGGAAAGGAGAATATGAGTATACTTTTGTAAGACAAGTCCTATATTATTTGAAAGCAGACTTTGTGAAGTTAAAAATGCATATTGGGGCACTTGGGTGACTCGGTTAAGCGTCTGACTCTTGATCTCAGAGTCATGAGTTCAAACCCTGTGTTGGGCTCCCCACTGGGCATGGAGTGTACTTAAAAATTAAATAAAAATTCAAATTGTAAATCCAAGAGCAATCACTGAAAACATTGAAATGCAGATTATAGTTATTAAGTCAAGGGCTAAAATGAAATGGAATACCTAAAAATAATAAATTCAAATGAAGGTAGAAAGCGACCATGAAAAATAAGATAGGATGAATAGAAAACAATAGGACCATAGCTATAATTAATATAAATATCTCATGTTTTTTTGTTTATTTTTTTGTTTTTTTTGTTTTTTTTTAGATTTTATTCACTTATTTTAGAGGGAGTATGCACATGTGCATGCACATCTGGGGAGAGGCAGAATCTTCGGGAAAGGAAGAGGGAAAGACTCCCAAGCAGACTCTGTACCAAGATAGGAGCCCTACACAGCTCAGTCTCTCGACCCAGAGGTCATGACCTGAGCAGAAGCCAAGAGTTGAATGCTCAACCAACTGAGCCACCCCGGCACCCCTATCTCACATTCTTATTAGGAGGTAGAGATTGTGAGACTGGATAAAAAAGGAAAACCAAATATATATGCACAAGAAACTCAGTTTAAATATAAAGTATAATATTAAAATATATATAGGAAATTACTAACCAGGGTATGAAATGTTAGTAACATGTTATTGTATTACAATATTAAATGAGGTAGACTAGACAATGAATATCATTAAGTCCAAATGGAGACATTTTGTGATGAAGATGGCAACTCATCACAGTCATCAAAAAGACATAGTATCATAAATGTGTATAGGTCTAGTAACAGTTTGAAAGTGTATGAAACAAAAACTAATAGAACTGAAATGAGAAATGGAAAAATCCACAGTGGTAAATGGAGATTATAGCACTCCTTTCTCATAGTAAATGTTCAGAACAATAGCAAATATGAACAACATATCAACAACCAATTTGACCTATTTGAAGTATGTAGACTACTCATAATCACAGCAAAATACATATTCTTTTCATGGGCGATGTGTGCATTCATTAAGGCAAAAAATATACTCAGCCGGTTAAAAAATCATGTGTGGTATGTTCTCTGACAATAGTGGAATTAACAGAAATCAAGAGTCTGGAAAATCCTGATATATTTGGAAATTAAACAACATATTTCTAAATAAACCATAGGTCAAAGAAGGAATCACAAAAGAAATAAAAATATTTTGAACTAAATTAAAATGGAAACATGGCATACCAACATTTGATGCTGACAGAGTGGTATTGAGAGGGACATTTATGGTTCAAATTCTTAATTATAAAAGAAGAAAGTTTTAAAAGCAATGATCAACACTTCCACTAAGAAATGGGAAAAGTATCCCCTCCCCTCCTTCCACTTATATTTACAGGATTTACTGTTACTCCTAAAATAGCTAAATAAACCACCAAAAATGCTTAGAAAGAATACTATTAGGAATAGTATCTGCGCTTACAAACTAGATAGGAAAACCTCATAATTCATGAAGCTTGGATAGAGTATGCAAGGCTTTTTTGCCTTGGTAATGGGGAATAATTAGCTTTAGATTCATTGCTACTTGGTGATACTCACTGACATCTTAATAGCAAGACCCAAGCACAATGAACTTTCCAAGTAACTTACCTGCATCTTAGAACAAAACCAAAGTATATTTATAGGAATAAAAAAAACATTTAGTACTCATCAGTGTAAAATTTGTAGTGTCTGGCATCTGTTAAAAATTGCCAGGCATTCAAAGATGCAGAAAAACTTAGCCCATAATGAAGAGAGAAATCAAAAAACAATTCAAAATTGACATAAATTTTGGAATTAGCAAGTAAAGGGATGCCTGGGTGGCTCAGCGGTTGAGCATCTGCCTTTGGCTCAGGGCATGGTCCCAGGTCTAGGGATCGAGTCCCACATCAGGCTCCCCACAAGGAGCCTGCTTCTCCTTCTATGTCTCTGCTTCTCTCTGTGTCTCTCATGAATAAATAAAATCTTCGAAAACAAACAAACAAACAAACAAGGAATTAGCAAATAAGGACATTAAAATAGTTTTTATAACTCTCATACTTACATTTAAAAGAGGAAAAGGGTGTAAAAAATGTGAGCAGGCCTGTGGTTGCCTTGGTGGCAGAGTTCAATAAACTGGGGTTTAATGCAAGATGGTATATGAGAATGATGATGTGAAAGAGGCCATAAGAAGGCTTCTTGAGAACCTTTATAACAGGATGTTTCGCATTAAGAGAGCACTGGCCCTGACTTTGAGGCAGCAGATATTGCCTACAGAGCAGAGGACAAAATATGAAGAGGATAAATTATTCCTTGAACCATATCTGAAGGAAGTTATTTGGTAAGGAGAAGAATGGGAAAAGAAATAATCATGGATTTGAAATCTGTGGTTGCAGCTGTCCTACAAATATTTTTAAGAAGTTGGGTAAACATGAAACATGCAATTTAGAGCAATTTGAGCTGCAAATGTGTTACTTTAAACAAATGTATATTGTAATTATAAAAATAAAAAAGAGGAAAGGTTTAAAATTATAAGTCATTGAAAAAAATGTTAAATGTTAAAATGACCCAAATTGAGTGTCCAGAGATGAAGACCATGATGTGTGAGATGAAAAATTTACCAGATGGGATTAACAGTTTAGACAGTGAAAAAGAAAAGATTAGTAAATTTGAAGACCTCACAATAGAAACCACTTTAGAAAAGAGTTTGGCAGTTTCCCACAAAGTTATTATACAGTGTCCAGTCATCTTCTAGGTATTTACTCAAGAGAAATTAAAGCATATCTATCAAAATGTTTTCATGGCAATTTATTTGTAAAAACACCAAACCGTAAAAAACCCCAAATGCCCATAAACCATTGGATGGATAAACACATTGTTGCATATTTATACAATGTAATACTACTTAGTAATAAAAGAACTGGACTGTTGTTACATATAACAATGTGGGAGAATCTCAGATTAGTTTGAAAGAAGCCAAATTGAACAGATGTATTCTGCAATTCCATTTATATAAAATCATAGATAATTCTAACTAAGTCATAGTTAAAGAAATCAAAGCAGTTCTCTGAGGATGAAGTAAGGATAGTGTAGAGGAATTACCAGGGAGCATTTAAAAAAAAAAAAAAAACCTGAAGGGGGTGATGGATAAATTTACAACCTTGATTAGGATGAATTTCACTTTTTGGATATATTTGTCAAAACTTATGAGATTGTAGATTTTAAATGTGTGCAGCTTATTTCATGTCAATGATAAGGCTGTTAATTTTTTAAAAGCACAAATATAATTCCAAAGTAGCTATAGAAGGAAGCAAATTATATATGTGTATAGATGCAAACAGAAATCAATAAAGCAGAAAATGGATATATAGTAGAGAAAATGAACAAAATAAAACAGCTTTTTTTTGAGAAAATGAATAAAGTTGATAATTCATTTGCTACTATTAATAAGAACAAAAGAAAGAAAGCACGAGTTATTCATATTGGAAATCAAAGGAACCTATAGACATTAAATGGGCTATAAGGCAACATCAAGAACAAATTTATGTCAGTAAATTTAAAAGATATATCAAACTTTAAGAAGCTATGAAAATTATGTTAAAGGTACAAATTATAGCTGACAGAAGAAAAAATTAAAAATCTGTATAGGTATGCATCAAATATATAAGTTGAATTGACAATCAAAAACTTGCCCAAAAACCTTCCCAGAAACCAAACCCAATATTATTAAATGGCTTCATTGGTAAAGCCTGTCTAATATTTAAGGAAGAAAGACCAGCAATCATTCATAGAGACAAGATAAAGTATTTCCTAATTCATTTCATGAAACCAGCATTACTCTAATACTAAAACCAGACAAAAACATTACAGGAAAAGAACTACAGACCAGTATTTCTAACAATTACAGAGGCAGAAATCATTTACAAAATATTTGCAGGTTGGGGTGCCTGGGTCACTCAGTCAAATTAAGATCTGACTCTTGATTTCTGCTCAGGTCACGATCTCAGGTTCATGAGATCAAGCCCTGAGTTGGGCTCTCTGCTCTGTGGAATCTATGTGTCTCTGTCCCTCTGCCCCCTATTCTCGCTCATGTACTCTCTTGCTCACTCTCAAATCTTAAAAAAAAAAAAAAAAATTGCAAGTTGAATTTAGTAAAATAAATAAATACATGTGTATATAGTATACCTCATGGTCAAGCAAGTTTATCCAGGAATGCAAAACATGTTTAACAGCCTATAATTTGTTCTTGTAATTCACCGTATTAGAACAATAAATGAGAAAATTCATCTGATATTTCAGTAGGTGTAGCAAAAAAGCACTTAATACCCATTCTTGTGTAAAAAAAAGTCCTAAATTCATAACTAGTAAGAATAGAGGGAAACTTTGTCAACCTCATAAAGCACTTTGCTGAGGAACATACAACTAATATAATACTTTATAATTAAAGACTAAATTCTTCCCTCTTGAGATCAAGAACAATGCAAGGTCCACTTGTAACACATCTATTCAATGCTTTGTAGAAGATATGCAAATAGCCTTTAAGCACACAAAAAGATTCTCAGTGTTATTACTTATTATTAATCACCAGGGAATACACAGTGAGAAACTACACCCACTGGAATGGTGAAAATTAAAAAGACAGAAAATTCTTTTTGTTAATAGTGATATGTAACCTCTGGAATTTTGGGGGAATGTATGATGGTATAATCACTTGGAAAAACAATTTGGCAGTTTGTAAAGCAAAGTTAATCATACAGTCTAGCAGTTCCATTCTTAGATATTTATTCAAGAGAAATCAACACATATTTATGAAAGAGTTTACACAATTTTCATAGTAGATTTATTTGCTGTGGGGAAAAAATAGAAACACTGCAGATGTTCATCAGCTGGTAAATGTATAAACAAATTGTGCAATATCCATATGTATTTTATTTGTTCTTGTGTAACAAATGACTCAAAATTTAGTGGTTTAAGAAAACATTTGTTATCTCACAGTTTATGTAGATAAGGAATCCAGGCATGGCTTAGCCATTCTCTTACCAGCTGCAATCAATATGTCATCTCAAGGCTCAACTACGGAAGTATACACTTTTGAGATCACTGATGTGGTTGCTGACAAGATTCATTTCCATGTGAGGTCTTCAGCCAAGAGATTCAGCTCTTCACTCACTCTTGGGTGGAGGCTGCCCTCTGTTCCTTACTATTTGCATCTCCATATACCAGTTTACAAGGCAGTTGGTTTCATCAGAGAACAAGTAAAGGGCAAGAGAGAGTGTGCTAGCAAGATGGAACCATAGTCTTGTAACCTATCTCCAAAGTCACATCCCATCACCATTGTTATATTCTCATTAGAAGTAACTTGATATTACTCACACTCATGGGGGCGGGAATTACAAAGGACATGAATACTACGAGGGTGGGGAGCATTGGAAGGCATTTCAGAAGCTGCCTACTTTACAATATAATGAAATACTACTAAACAATGAGAAAGTACTGGTTATTGGTATAGATAGGTATGTCAAAATGGTATTGGTATAGATTAGAATGTCAAAAACATTATGCAGAGCAAATGAACCCAGACATAAAAGACAACAGACAGAACTAATCTTTAGAGTGAGAAGAAAGATCAGTGGTTAGATGGGAGAAGGTTTTTGTTTTGAAGGGGTATGAGTACCTTTCGTGATATAAGAAATGTTTTTTTATCTTAATTGTGGTAGTGTTACAGTGGTGTATATATTTGTCAAAACTTAGAGTGAATTTTATTATATGTAAATTATAATCTAAGTTGGGTTTTTAAAAAAAATATCCTATTGGAGTCAATGGACTCTTAAAATCTTTTTGCAGTTTTATTGAGATGTAATTGATATGCAACACTGTATACTTTTAAAGAGCACAGTGTAATGACTTGACTTGCATATATTGTAAAGTGATGACCACAATAAGTTTAGTTACCATGCATCATCTAATACAAATACAAAAAAAAAAAAAAAAGAGTTTTCTTTTTGTGATGGGAACTCTTAGGAAAAGTAATATAACTTTTAACAACTCTAAAATATACCATATAGTATTGTTAATGGTTATCATGTTATATATTTTATCCCCAGTACTTATTTATTTTATTTATTTATTCAAGAGAGACACAGAGAGATAGAGAGGCAGAGACATAGGCAGAGGGAGAGGCAGACTCCACTTGGAGCCTGATGTGGGACCCCATCCTGGGACCCCAGGATCACGCCCTCAGCTGAAGGCAGATGCCCTACTGCTGAGCCACTCAGGCGTCCCCCCAGTACTTATTTATATTATAACTGGAAGTTTTGAGCACCTTTATCCAATTCCCAACTCCCCACTTGTGTTTACTAAAAAGTCTGAGCTCTTTTTCTGTGTGCTTTTTTTTAGATCTACATAAAAGTGAGATAAAATATGTTATATAAATTATATAATTTATATTATTGTATTATATTTATTTATACAAGTATAAATACTTTTCTGACTTTTTTCACTTAGCATAATACCCTCAAGGTTTGTTCACGTTGTCAAAAAAATGGCAAGATTTCCTTCTTTTTTTATGTCCGAATAAAATTGAAATGTTACATACAACTTTTTCATTCATTCATCCATCAATGGACATTTAAGTTACTTCCATATTTCGGCTGTTGTAAATAATGCTGCTATGAACATGAGAGCACAGATATCTCTTTGACATAGTGTTTTTGTTTCCTTGGATATATTGCTGGATCATATGGTAGTTCTGTTTTTAATTTTTTGAGGACCCTCCATTCTGTTTTCCCTAGTGGTTGTACTAACTTACAATTCTACCAGCAGTACACAAGGGTTCCCTTTTCTTCACATCTTTGCCAGCATTTGTTATCTCTCAACATATTAGTAGTAGCCATTCTAATAGGCACAAGGTGATATCTCATTGTGGTTTTGACTTGTATTTCCCTAATAGTGATGCCAAGCACCTTTTCATTTATCTCTTGGCCATTTGTATATCTTCTTTGGAAAAATATCTATTCAAGTCCTTTGCCCCCCCCCCCCTTTTTAAAAAGATTTACTTATTTATTTTAGAGAATGAGAGAGAATAAGGGAAGGGACAGAGAAAGAGGGAAAGAATCCTTAAGCAGATTCCTGCTGAGTTCAGAGCCCAACATGGGGCTCAGTCCCAGGACCCTGAGATCATAACCTCAGGTGAAATCAAGAGCCAGATGCTTAAAACAACTGAACCACCCAGGCACCCCTGCCCATTTTTAATTGGATTGTGTGTGTGTGTGTGTGTATGTGTGTGTTTTGCTATTGTATTGTGAGTTCTTTATATATTTTGGATATTAACTCCTTATCAGATAAATGGTTTGCACATTCAGTGGACTGTTCTTGATGACATCTGCATATCTTCACATTTTCCCAAGTAACATACTAGCATGCTTGTGTTATCTTGGGCTAAGATTTTTGGTGTCATGCAGACCCAGATACAAATACTGGCTCTAAAACTTGCTGCATTCTAGTACTTCACTGACCTAGATTATTTTGGATATTCCTGAAACAATAACTACTGTTTTTAGAATCTATACTGGTTACATTCTGTGCTAGGCATTTATGTGTGTATTACCTTAGTTAACACAAACCAAAATAACCAACATTTTTGAGTCCCTTGTGTATTAGACACATATTAATACAGAATATTTCCCATGCCTTATGTGATTCAATGCAGCAACTCAATGAAGTGTTGGCACTAATACTATCCCCACTTTACAGAAGAAGAAATTGAAACCAACAGAGAATAAATTTTTAAAATATGAGGAACTCAGGTTGCTATCAAGATTCTGGTTTTGTTTTCTATTCCTCTCTACCTGTAGAATTAGACTGTTTTATATGTTAGTCAAGCTTGCTGCAAAGAGTAACTGCAACTTCAACTTAAAATCTCTTTTTGTGGGATCCCTGGGTGGCGCAGCGGTTTGGCGCCTGCCTTTGGCTCAGGGCGCGATCCTGGAGACCCAGGATCGAATCCCACGTCGGGCTCCCGGTGCGTGGAGCCTGCTTCTCCCTCTGCCTGTGTCTCTGCCTCTCTCTCTGTGACTATCATAAATAAATAAAGAAGAGCTCCTTTAAAAAAAAAAAATCTCTTTTTGTTATTTCTTTAAGAAACTTCTTTTAGGTTATGAATGCTAAGAGTGTCTCCAGGAATCTAAGTAGAAGGTGTCAAGTCAAGATCAGATTCTAAGAGGAAAACACTGGGCAGACTTTCAAGAGCATAAGCTTAGTTCTAGACAAGTACAGTTCTAGAAATACCAACCTTAGCCATAAACGAAAAGGCAATATTTGTATGTATTTGATATAAAAATATGGCTTATTATTCTACCATTTCCACAAACAGAACATTGCTTTGTCAGCAGTGACATTTTTGAAGGTCAAGGTTGATAAAAATTTGTGCTTATAAAATATATTAATCACTTTCAGAAGTGCTCAGATAAGAATTTTCTTTGGGGAAGTAAGACTGTGTCACTAAGGCAGTGAAGTGTTTGTGGTGGTACCTACTTTGGCAACTGTGTTTCCATAGTACTTGGGTAGCATAAGTTTTTCCCCCCTTCTTTTCCTTTGTCAATGTGGGGTTATTTTTCCTCTTTTAATATATAATATAATCAGTTTTATCAGTATTCAACCACTTATTGTAAAATGGGGTTGAATTATATGTTAATCTAAAAGTATAGACAAGGGGCGCCTCAGTGGCTCTGTTGGTTAAGTGTCCAACTCTTAATTTCGACTCAGGTCATGATCTCAGGGTTGTGAGATTGGGCCCCATGTCGCACTTGGCATGAGTCTGCTTGAGATCCTCTCCCTCTCCTTCTCCCCCTCTTTCTGCACATACTCTCTCTAAAAATAAACAAAATCTTAAAAAAGAATATAGACTAGCAACAACCTAATAAAAGTAGATATGAGCAATACTTATACATTCTGATTCATCTGATCTATTTAATATACTGTAGTTCCAGAAATTCATTAATTAATTTACTTATATATTTTTTAAAAGATTTTATTTGACAGAGAGAGAGGACAAGTAGGGGAAGCAGGAGAGGGAGGAGCAGACTCCCCACTGAACAGGGAGCCTGATGCAGGGCTCTATCCCAAGACCCTGGGATCATGACCTGAGCCAAAGGCAGACACTTAACCAATGAGCTGTCCAGGCGCCCAGCTGATTGATTTGTAAGTAGACTTGATTTGTGAAAAATAATTTGTGGAGTACTGGGAAGATTTTGATTCCTCACTGTTTTTCATTAGCATCATGTTCATTTTTGCCTTTTACCTTTAAGTCTTTTGTCTTCACTGAATAGAATAACATTTGGTTTGGCTGGGTTTAAGTCTTATCTCTTTTCTTAAAGCTTTATTTATCCAACACAATTTTTTTTTCTTTTCTGAAATTCGGTTGCTTGTCTTTTTAACAAAATTTAGATTGTCTTCTAGATTATATACATTGGCTTTATTTTTTCAGCTGCTTTCAAGGATATTATTTCCTTTTATCCTTAAACCCTGGAAATAGTTAAGAAAGGCAATATTATTATCCACTTTATGATACAAAAACTAAGAATAGATATTTAATTTCTTTAAAATAAGACTTCAACCCAAATTTTCATTCCACAATCTGCTTTGCTTATACTATACCACTTCAAGTTTTATACTTTACCTGCTATTCCTACCATATGCTGAGCATAGAGTCGTATCGTCAGTTGATTGATTTAAAATATTTGTTTATATTCAAACCCCCATTCCCTGGTATCTGTTTCTTTTAAAAAGCTATACAATTAACTAGTTAATTAATTGTAGAGTCTTTTTCATAATTAATCTTAAAACTGGAGTCCTTCAAAGGGGCAACATTTAGTTCAAGATTTGAAGTTTGGACTATGGAAATTTTTCTTATTTATTCATCACAGATGTCATTGTGTACCATATGCCTAATATTAGTGGTAGCCATGGATATGGACAAATGTTGATTGTGTTATTTTATTGTAACATTGTCTTTTCGTATTTATACAGGAGAGATTAAACAGATTCTAGAAAATGAACTTCAGATTCCTGTGTCTAAAATGCTGTTGAAAGGCTGGAAGACCGGAGATGTGGAAGACAGTGTGAGTTTCTTAATTGCCTAGAAATAAAAGAAAATTAGGTCATGCAGTTGAATAAACAATATATAAAAATTGGTTTTTATTTGTTGCATATGACAAGTGGATTTTGGTAATAGTAACTTAGTTTAAAGAATCAACAAACTGTTCTTCAAGTTAAAACATTTTCGTGGTAAACCAGCAATAGTTTTGAATTAGCTAGGTATATAAATGAAAACACTATATGGCATGTTTTTCCTATTTCTGTTATATAGGAGTTATTTTGGCACTCTTTTGAGAACTTTTACTTTTTTTATCAAACCTCATAGGATGTCAGTAAGTGCTCTAGAATAGTAATTTACTGAACAATTACTTACTGGCCTGAAAGAAGTCATCCACAATGTGTATGTATGGCAGATATTGATTATGGAAAAAAGATAATAATAAGACATTCTTTTTAACTTGGAAAATTTAATGGTAGAATCTTTGTTTACTTGAGTAGTGGCAAGGGCACGGAATGAATTGTACTTCAGAATTTTCATAAAGTGTTGCAATTATAAAGCAGTAGTTGCTATTCTCAAGGACCCAGTAGCAGCCTCAGGTATTAAATATTTCACATGCTCTTTCTTTGTCTGACAGAGAGAGAGGGGAAGGATGGAAAGAAATGAAAGAACTCTAAAGTTTTATGTGTTTGAAATGCAAATAGTTATCAGATACTTACCCAATCTTTACATAGTTATTAACTTGATATTTAAATATCTAGGCATAAATTTAGAATCTTCAACTTTTGGTTCAGTTCTTTGTCAATTACTTCTGGTAGACATTGTGCTTATAAATATTTATATGTGAGTTCATTTGGTTTGTGGAGATGTTTGGAGTATTTCAAGAAGATATTTAAATGAATTTCATGTTAGCAAGAGATTTATAAATTAAGCTACAAGTTAGTGATGTACTATTTTAGAGGTCAGAAGACTTCTTCTATATAGAACCAGGTTGTAAATATTTTAGGTGTGCAATATATAGTCTCCATTGTAGTTACTCAGTTCTGCTGTGGTAGTATGAAAGGACCCATAGGCCATATGTGAAAGAGTGAGCCATGACTGTGTTCCAATACATCTTTATTGATAGACACAGAAATTTGAATTTTATAGAATTTCACATATTGTGAAATACTCTTCTTTTGATTTTTTTCCTCACCATTTAAAGATGTAAAAATCATCCTTAACTCATAAGGCCATACAAAAATAGACAATGGGCTAGATTTGTCCCATAGGCATAGTTTGCTGACCCATGGGGCTACATGGCTGTTGTAATTGAAACATAGATTAAAAAATAAAAAGAAATGCTACCTGAGTAATCAACAACCTTGGCAGAAATATATCATTTATTTGTTCATTTATTGAGAAACCAGTGGATATGAATCAGTCGCACATGGCATTTTCAATAGTTTGTGAAAAAAAAGGCAATTATTTTTGAAAATGTTCTTAAAGCTATCTGTTCTAACATTTAAACATAGTCTTTTGTTACCAACAATATTTTCACTTATTTCTGTGTACTCTTTTCCTAAGGTGATTTCTGCTATTCCAATGCCATTAATTTTCTGATTGCTCCAAAATTTATATTTCCAGGTTATACTTCTGTGAATTCATGTATCCAAATTGGTAATTCACTTTTGTACTTGTATGCCTTATGACATCTTTAAGTTAGAAAGTTTAAAATGGACCTCTTGGTTTTCCTTCCCATGCCATTTCTCTACCAGTTTCTTCCCAATAAACAGTAGCACTGTATAGCCACTGCTGAATCCAAAAATATGGGCATCCCGTCTTTTCCCATTTCAAACAACACTTAATCCTTTGGTAAGTCCTATAGCTTCTATCTCCAAATATATCTCAACTATAGTCACTTTTCAGTATTTTTATTGTGTTGCCTAAATCAAGGCCATTAGCATCTTTTGTCCATACCAGTGTAACAGCTTCATGATTGTTTTCCAGCTTCCTTTCTTGGGTTCATCCTTACATTCTCTGCAAGCAGCCAGAATGGTCTTTTAAAAAAGCACATAAATTGAATTATATCACTCTCCTGTGTTTTGTTGCACTTTGAATAAAATTCAAGCTACTCACCATCATTCGAAAAGCATTTTATTATTTACCCACTGTTCACCTCTACAACCTCATCTTCAGCCTTTCTTACCCTCACTCTCCATGATGCAACCATAGAAAACCCTTTTTAATTTTTCTAATAGACCCAAGTCTACCTGTACCTTCAACTGCTTGGAATGATTTACTTCCAGTTCTTCACATGGATGGCTCTATTTCATCCTTCAAATTTCAGTTTAAACATTACTTTTTCTAACAGGCTTCTGTGTAAAATTAGGTTCCCATCCCAGCAATCTCCATGAATTGGAGTAAATGTTTATAGAATGAATGAATGAATGACTTAAAGAAAGTCACACTGTATGTGATTTGGGGGAGATTTAGTGGAAAATCTTTGGGTGGTGGCATGGCAAAAGGACAGTAGTGATTTGGTCAAGTGGTAAGAGTAAACATTTATCAGTAATCCACCAAGTAAAATAATGAAAAGTAGAAAGGTAAAAATAATTTTTCTATGTGTATATATATATATATATATATATATATGTGTGTGTGTGTGTGTGTGTGTGTGCGTGTGTGTGCGTGTGTGTGTGTGTGTGTTTTGTTTGCATGTTAACTCTTAACTCTGTAGAGGTAACACAGATCAGTTTCAAAAAGACTTATACACATTGACATAAAGATTCGGGACTTAAAAAAAAAGATTCGGAACTTAAAGGTGAAGTTATGAGTAAAGCCCACTACAGTATTTTTGTAGATCATGAGTTACAAACCATTAATAAGTTGTGAAGTGAACTGAGTGGGTTGTAGCCAGCATTAAAAAAAAAGAAGAAATAGAAGATGTCAGAGTATATTGCAAGTAATAAGGTTAAGTATTTTATTTAACATATAGCTAATATGGGTCATACTAAGTCCCAGTGTCCTTGGAGTAAGACTGTGTACCTAGTAAGATGGACCTTCTTGTGGGGGGATCAAGAATGAGTTCCTCATACTCTGTGCTTGGGTGAGATCAGCCCCTGTCTCTACTTCCATCTGTGGGGTTAACAGAGATTCCTAGATATTTACTACACCTTGCATTCCAACACTATCAGCCTTGATATTATTATTTGATTAAACCAGGACTGATTTGATTACATCCTTGCCCACTGTTTACACCAGTCACTGCAAGGAGTTGAAGTTTCTCATATCACCCCTCACTCGAATTTCCATAGTTTCTGCACAGGCCATCTCTATCTCTATCCTTTTTCATCTACAATACCTGAAATCTGTTCGCTACTTCTGTGGAACTAATTTTATCACTAGCCAAATTCCTTCTGTTGTCAACCTCTTCCCTGCATGCTCGCTTCACCATCTTCCTTTGATTAAAACCTGCCTTCTGGAGGACGTTGTTTCTCTATAGGCTTCTCTGTGTTAATTGCTTTTCTTTAGCAGCTATCATACCACTGGACTATCTGGTAAAATATGTATCCTTATTGTACATCTCTTCCACTTCCAGACCTTTATCAGTCCTTCTTCCTCTCTAAAGATCTGTAGCTTTGAATTTCATGTCAAAAGGTCATCACCTACTTATTGAGGTCATCTCCCCTCATTTCCTGATGATTTTTAAGTCCTGGTCTATAATTGCTGTCTTAATTCTTAGTTTAAAATCTTTGTAAGTGGTAATTCTAATACCTTGGCCTCTTAGTTTCTTGAATTTCTTTCCTACAGAAATTTTTTTCTTCACTCTGTATCAGCTATATCTTCCCATGGTTCTATCATTTAATTATAATTCTCAAATCTTAATTTCAGGCTTCCATTTCTTGTTTACCATTTCTTATCTTTCTAGTTCATTTTCTTTGGCATCTTGACTTCACCAATCCTTCAGCACTATCTGTTGTGCCCAAGATTGCGAATCCAAGAATCCACCAAGGAGCCGACACCGATGCAAGCGCATGAGGGTTTATTTGCAAGCTTGAGCTTGGGTCCAAGTATACCGGACACAGCGGAGCAGGGACTTGGACCCTGAAGTGAAGTGACACAGTGGAGCAGGGACTTGGACCCCGAAGTGGGTTACAGCTGGGTTTTTTATAGGCTGGTCTAGGGGATTTTCAGAAGGGATGGAGGAATTTCTCAAGTTCTGTTTACATTTTGATATGGGGCTTTGAAGGGCATTGAGCTCTGTTCTCATTCTAATATGGGACTTTCTACCGCGGGTGTGGATTCTGTTGTCTTTCTGATAGGGGATTCTCTGCCGAGGGCATTTCAGAGCTCTGTTGTCTTTCTGATGTGGAATTCCCTGCAAGGACATTGAGGACATTCTGCAGTTTTTCCTATAAAGTTCAGCTCTTGTTCACAGGGACCTAAGATGGCTGTACTTGTGCTAATGCTAAACTTGAGGTGGAATGGCCTTGATTTTTCTCGGCCTCCACATATCTAGGCCTCCAATCTTCCCAATCCATTGTTTCTGCCATCTGTTCATGCCACTACCTTCTTCATGTCCTCTATTCCTGACAGTGGATTAAATCCCACAGTTAATCATTATACTCACTTTCTTGTGCATAGTCTCAACTCTTGCTTTATGGATCCTGAATGACAAAAAAAATCCATATTTTTGATAAATCCAACTCCACCTGTTCTGTGCCTTACAGCTAAATGTGGCTGTAGAAAAACAAAATTATGGTGTTGGTGTATCTTTAAATTCATAATTATGATCTTTAGAGAGTCCTTTAATGTTGCTAGGCAATCACTGTATTTACCTGGTTTATCCACACTCCTAAATGGTTATGTTACACTTATCGTCTCTTCAAACCTTTAAAGCACCTCTCCCTCATTGTCACTCTCAGCTGATAACTTGACTTCCTGTTTTGTTTCACTAACAAAATAAAGGCAATACAGGAAAATTTCTATAAGCTCCCACCTTGGTCTCTGTTTATTTAACTGCATTTTATACATACTCTTCTTTTGTTACTCTAAATGGTCTATCCAGTCTCTTTTCAAAGACCAACCCTCCATGTTTGCTTTGGATTATATTCTTTATCTCCTCTGGCCTACTCAAGAACTTTACTCTTAATTCTTCCCTGTGTTTCCTGTATCATCAATATTTGATCCTGCTTCCCCTTCCAGCAGTCACTCCATTCCTCTAGTCTTCTTCATAACAAAACTTTCCCTAAAGAGTTGTTTATATTTCTTATCTCTAATCCATTTCTCCCCATGTCTCCTGAGTCCTGTCTAAACAGAGAACTGCTAGTGTTCTTGTCAAAGTCACCAGTGAAGTGACCACATTACTAAATTCAGTGGTGATCTTATCCAGCGTAATGACTTTTAAGTGCACCTATATGCACAATTTTATATCTTTATATCTCCACCCTGGACTTGTTCCCTGAATTCCAGATTGATATATCCAGCTGCTTATTTTCTCCAGTTAAATGCCTAATATACATTTGAAAATGTGTATTACCTGCCTGAAATGGAAGTCCTTATCCTCGGTCTTTCCCATTTTAATTGATAGTAACTTAATCCTTCCAGTTTAGTCTAAAATCTTTAGGCCTATTGCCAACTCCTTTCTCTCATAACATATATCCAGTGTGTCAAGAAATTCTTTTGACACTGTCTTCAAAATATATCCAGAATCCAGCTATTTTGCATCACTTTTACTGCATCACTTTTATTTTGCATCACACAGACATAAGCCATTATCACCCTTATCTTAGTATATTCCATTAGCCTTCTCTGTGCTTCTGCCCTCCTCTGCCAGTCCCTTTCCATCTGTTTTCAACATAGCTGACAAAGTGATTCTTTTTAAATGTGAATCTAATCATGTCACTCTAATAATTTCTTATTTCATTCAGAGTAAAAGTCAGAGCTTGTAGCTCAACACATTTCTTGTCCCTACCATGAATGTTCTCTCTCTGACCTATCTCTGCCAGTGCTCATTTGACTTCAGTGACAATGGACTTCTTGTTCTTTTCTTTTTTCTTTATCACCAAAATGGTTTTATTTCTGTCACTGACAACATGCATAACACTGCCAATTGTATTACAATTTGTTTTGATTTTGTTAAATAGTACTTAAGCATGCATTAAAAATATATGTTTACATTTAAATGTAACACTTGAAGTTCTCTGTAACCATAGGCCTTCTCAATATATTTTCCTGCTCTGTATCAAACATAAATAACTTAATCTACAAAACCATAAATAAAACTATTAACTCTTGTGGCCTAAGAGTATATACCGATTTTGGAGCTTGACAAAAATGTCTTTATGATTTTATGAGTAACAACATGCAGGATCTGCAGTATTTACTATCAAATAAATGACTTATCACAAGTCGTTATTGTTTCCCAACCAAGTCTGCCAATAATACACCTTTCTAGTGCCCTTGGTAAAGATTCTAGGTGCTTACAGTCAAAATAATCAAGACTAGATTTTTATAATAGTGCAGAAGGTTGTCACTTAAATATTAGTGTTACTTTGTCTGAAGAACAAAAAAATGCTGCTTAAGAGTAAATGCTTATACTATCATTTAAATGGAAGCTAACAAAATCTAAAATAAAATCAGATTAAAATCCTATCAGCCTTGGGAAAAATATTCCAATAAGATTCTGCTACAGGAACAGAATTAACACTATCCTACATTTTCTAAAATTTACTTTGAACCACCACTTTGATTAGTTAAAAGTTTTAAGGGAAAAAATAATGACAAAGTGACCTTAGAAAGGAATACTTGTAATCCCTGATACAGAATACTTGATTATTTAGCTTTTGTTTAATGGCTGGAAATTTATTCCTTCAGAAAATATCGTATTTGTTGAAAGAGATTTCCTATTTAGGGATTTATTAGATAAGCACTCAAACTATTTTTATGTAATAAACTTCAAAGAATTTTGCATGTCAGAAATGTTTCATTATGTATTTTTTTTAGGTTGTCATATGTAGAGTACAAAACTCAAAGAAAAATATTGTCAATATTTTCATTAAATTTAAATGATTCATTCAAATGACAATACTAAGCACTACCACTTTTAAATCTAAGTTTCTAAGTTTTATTTTTTAATCAATGCAAAAACAATCTGGTTCATACTGCTAAGTGACAGATAAACTTTTATGTTTAAAAAACTAAATATTCTGTGTTAAAGAAGAGCAGATTAGAACAAATCATTGCAAATTTCTGTGCTCTTATAACAGATTCTGATATGTTGTAAGTCTAAATCAAAATTCATAAATGGTGGCTGAAATTCTGTCAACTTTTAGCCCAATACAACACAAATCTATGGTTATTTTGCATAAACAATTCAAAATTAAATTTTATAATGGAAATGTCAACAAGTCATAACTACTACATTACTTCTGATGGGTTCCACTATACTTCAACCAGGCACAGCAGATGTGCACATCTGATAGACAGACTGCTTAGAAAATTAAAGCTATCAGAGCTATAAATAAGGAATACATAAATATGAATACAGCAATGCCAATGCATTAGAGCTGTTAAAAAAAAGTAAGATGTGATGTAAACACATCTGATAGTTCTCTCTGTAAGCCATTTTCCACTGATTTATAAAGCTATGGTTTTATAATTCTTTTAAAAAGGAAAATGTTTCTACACTGCTGCATGCAGTAATTTCATTGTACATTCTTGACTACAATGCAATCTTCAAATCCTCTTGAAGAGCTTGACATATCTCATTAGGATTTCTCCAGAAAGTCAGCTTGTATTTTCAGCAGCCTTTAGTGTTTCAGTGGCCTTGCGAAGTTCCTTAATAACCGACGATAAAGCTTCTGGGTTAATTCCTTGTTCACAAAGCCGTACACAAATAGACAAAGTTTCCATATCTAAGCCAGTATTCAGAATTATTGAAATTTCCAGCAGAACGTCCATGGTCTCCCTCACCGCGTTGAGGTTCGCCGCCGCTGCCGCCGCCGCCCCGGCACCGCTGCTGCTCGCCATGGCGGAGGCCGAGGGAGGCGGGAGAAGCTTCTTGTTGTTCTTTAAGTACATTTTGTGCTGGTTGTGTTTCCTTTGCGTGAAATATTCTTTATCTGTATAGTCTCATGATTTGTTTCATCACCCTTTAAGTCTTTACTCAGATGTCACATTCTTCAAGTGAGCTCTCCCCTGATCACCAAGTTTAAAATGACATAACTTCCCACCTCCATATTTATCACCCCTCCTTCCCTGATCTATCTTTAGTCCAAAAAATCATCACTTTTTAATATTCAGCTATTTAGATAACTTTATTAATCCTACTAAAATGTAAAGCTCTATATAAGATTAGGAGATTTAAACTATTCTGTTCACCGCTATATGCACAGTGTGTGGAGTAGTCCTGGCACAGAGTAGGTGGGTCAGTAAATATCTATTGAATAAATATTTTTTTTTTTTTTTTTTTCTCATTAAACTTTTGTTTTAATGGGTCTCAAAATTCTGTGACAGATTTTTGGTCAAGTTGTTTCCATTAAAAAGTACTGATTTTAAAAACTAATAACTTAAAACTGCCACACACGCACAAAAAAAAAAAAAAAACAAATGGTCCACAAAACATTCTCCTTTCCTTCTGAAGGTTTTACGATGCATTGTTATCATTAACCAGTCTTTTACTATTAAACTTAAATGGCCAATTTTTTTTTTTTTTTTTTTTTTTTTTTTAGGGGTCATGAACCAAGTGTATTAAACACCAAGTCCGGGTTCAGATATCCTGGGGTCAGAGGTTGAGCTATCCGGGTGTGAAGTGAAAATGAACCAAGGGAATTGGAGGCCAGGGTCCATAGAGAAGCTAAAGGTCTAGAGGCATGGAGGGGTGTGTGTGGGGTTGATCCAGAATCCCAGGATATGAACGTTATGGGCAAATGGTCAGAAGTAGGCAAAGCAGGGGTTCCCCGAGTCAGGAGGTCAGGACTCAAGTCCAGGGCCCGTGTCAGGGGGTTCTGGGACTCCACACCTGCACAAAGTTGCTCTCAAAGTTGCTCTCCTGGATTATGATATAAAGATGTAAAATGTGTTTCTTAATGCATTTTTCTGTCAAAAAAAGTTTGAGGGGCGCCTGGGTGGTGCAGTCAGATATTGTTTAGTTCTTAATCTTAGCTCAGGTCTTGATCTCAGGGTCATGAGTTTGGGTCATGAGCCCCATTGTTGGGCTCCACCCCAGCTTAAAAAAAAAGTTTGAACTATGTTAGTATTTACCATCGAGTTAGAAGTTTGAAAGGTATGCAGGAATTTTACAGCCACAAAATTTACTGAATTTTTGTATGGTTTTCAAGATGTAGTTTTGATATACCCCAAGGGTAGTTTATTCACCCTGGATGAATCATTTTAACAACAACAAAAATTCTCTGGAGTAAGAGTTTTCTCTGGAGTAAAAGTTGAGTGACCTAGGTAATACTTACTAGAGACCTCATCCAAGTTACTTTCCTTTTCAGGCTTCATCTCTTCATGTATAAAGTCATTGGGTTGAGGTACTCACTATGATCTTTTCTAGGTCTTATGATCTCTGAAAACCTACATTGCTAATTTTTGCTCTAATGATCCTGGGACAAAGTGCATATTAGTTTCAAGGATATACTTCTTCAATGAAGAAATTAGTGATTCTTAACTGTGTTATCTATTTATCTCTCATCATGAGCTAAAGGATATGTTTTATTTTTAATGTTCATATTTATGCTTATTTATGATATATATATATATATATATATATATATAGGAGAAATAAGTTACTTGCTTTCATTAGTTCTGCAATATTCTGCTTAGGAAATTGTCAGTTTTCAAAAAGTGAACTACAATATTGAAAAAACTTAAGAACTTTAGGGAAAAAATGAATAATGTACAATCAGCAGTCATTTTTTTGTTTTTAATTTTTCTTTTTCAGACGGTCTTAAAATCGCTACATTTGCCAAAAAACAACAGTCTTTATGTCCTTACACCAGACTTGCCACCACCTTCATCATCTAGTCATGCTGGGTAAGGTGTTTACTTTTTCCTGGGAATCTGACATGAAAAGCTTGATTGTTAAGTTGCTTTAAGCTGTATGTAAATACCAAAATGAGATCAAATAAAAATCTTGAAGCTTTAATTTACCAACAACTATTAACTATATAAAATTTCAGATTATTTGGTTTGGATAGTTTGATTTCAGTGGTGGAATTTTTTTTTACAAAGAAAATCTTTAGCAAAACTCCATTAAGGCAAAAATAGTCAAAAATGATACTGTTTTGTTTGAAGGGGAAAGACTAATTAATGTTGGAAGGAAGAGATTGAGTAAATGGAACTCAAGCTTCTCCCATGGCTAAAGAAGGCATACATTTGAGGAAAATTCATTAGGCACTGCAGGTTAAAGCTGGAAAGGCACTGATACATTTTTATTAAGATTTTATCTCTTTTTGGAATAAAGTATCTCGTTCTTTTTTTCATTCACAGTGAACCTCAGGACATTTATAGAATGATTAAATGATTTTAACATTAAATTATATATGACATTGCTAGGTGAGGCAAACTAATCTATAAAGTAAATGATGCTGGTAATAGAGTAATAATTTTTTTGAGTACAATATTATTCCAGAACTATGTTTAAGTTGTTTTTAGAATTTCATAGTTTTTATACACATTTACCTCTTTTTTAATACTACTTGATGATTTTGTGTAGTAGATAGATCTGTGTGCCTTAACTTGGGAAATTGTCAAACTTTTCCTACCACATATCAAGTATCTTTATGTAGTAGAAGGGGAAAAAAAATCCTGTTTGTTGTTTTGTTTTTTTTTCTCTACTACACTACTCACAGAACACTTCTGACTACCAAATGTGTTAGGTTCTTTTTCCCAACATCAGGCAATTCTTCAATACCAGCTTGATGTACTACAGTTTAAATAAATTCTGATACTGTCTACCTGAAGATAGCATATAATCCCGTAAATTCAGGGCTTAGTTCCATAAGACTGCTCCCACATCAGACACCATTTCAAGTGTAGATTGTCTCCTGTGCTTCTGAACAACTGGCTGTACATTGGATGTTCCCACAAACCCCTTCTTGGGTTTGATGATTTGCTAGAAGAGCTCACAGAACTCAGGAAAGTACTCTACTTACTATTAACCAATGTATTACAAAACATATTGTAAGGAATATAAATGAGCAGCCAGATGAACAGATCTATAGGACAAGATCTGAAAGTGTCTTGAGCACAGAACTTCTGTCCCTATAAAGTTTGGGGGTGTGCCACCCTCACAGCACATAGATGCATTCTTGTTCACCAACTTGGAAGCTCTTCAAAACCTTTCAGCTAGGGTTTTTTATAGAGGCTTTATTACATAGGCACAATTAACTAAATTATTGGCTACTAATGATTAACTCAACCTCCCGCTCCTCTGCCCTCCCTACAAATGTGGAGGCAGGGAGAATGCAGGTAACTGAAAGCTCCAACCCTCTAATCTCTTGCTTGCTTTCCCTGGCAACCAGTCCCTCCTTCCCCTATCCTGAGGGTTTTTTCTCAAAGTCAGGAACTCATTAACAAACTCAGGTGTGGCTGAAAGGGGCTTGTCGCAGATAAAAAGCTCCGTCACCTAAATCACTCTTATCATTTAGAAAATTCCAAGGGTTTTAGGCAGCTCTTGTGTGGGGAAGACCAAATGTGTATTTCGTATTATAGATCATGACATTACAGGTAAATAGTAGCAAAAAAATTAAATTTGGCTTGTACCAAAGCAGTTTGTTCTGCCAGTTTTCAGATGAATTTCTGGGGTATTTAGGATGATTTGATGATTATCTAGTTGTGTTTCTGGGATAAGGCAAGCCTAGGGTCCTTCTACTTTGCCACCATTTTCCAGCCTGGCTTAATGGATTTTTACCAAGTTAAATTGATTATGTTCTCTTTGTTGGAACAGTAAGACCAAAAATTCAAAGTCAAACAGAAGACATAAAAGGGAAGAAGGGACATGTAGAAATTCCCCTTAGTGAAAAATCATGTTAATGCACATTTTATTAAAAAATAACTAAAATCCAAGTTGTTTTTCTTTTAGTGTATCAATTTAATATATTTTTCTATAAAACTAGGGATCATTTTCCCTTTTTTTTTTTTTTTTGGTGATGTATATCTGAATTTTGATTTCATGGGAGACAAAATCCATGCAGAACCTTAAATGCTAATGGTTATAATTATTTTCAACTTGTGCTTTTTACGTTTTTGTTTCAACAAATGAAAATAAATTTTCAACATCTTAACCATATAGTAGAATATAAAAACAATGTCCTACTGAAATATATATATACGTATGTGTGTACACATATATGTATACACACACACACATACATACATATATCCCATCCCTTTCTTCATCTCAAATTTAGGGATTTTGAAGAAATGATATATTTTATTTAGGTGGCGTTGGCTTGATGTTTAATTGGTTTTATTGCTTATTTTTCTCTGAGATGAGTCAACTTATCCTGGAAAATGGAGGGGAGTTGGATAATAACCTGCTTGTTAGCTGCAGTGCAGAACTATGATGAGGTCCTGCTGCTGGATTCTGCCATTGCAATTCCAGTGCATTGGCAAACATTAGGTTTTTTTCATTATTAAGTATCTATCTTCTCTAAATGAATTAGACAACACTGGTATTATAGTGTCACTCCTAAACAGAATTTATTATAACCAAGTCAGTAAAGTATTATGATTATAATATATCTCTCCAGACAAAGGATGCCAAGGTATAAGTATAATAAGAAAAATCCTGGATTACTCCCTCGTTTTAACAGGGACCCTAGATGTTTCATTTATTATAAAATGGGAAGCATTGTTTTTAGTGTCAAAGTGGTTGTAAAAATTCAGTAGCAGGAGTGGTATAAATTACAAAGCACAATAATTAAAATGATTTGTTTATGCTAATAAATACCATTAGTAATCCTTTTTATTCAACTGTTATTTGATTCTTAGAATAACCCTGCAAGGATGAAGGTTGATTTTGATGTGTCTGTTTTATAAATGAGGAAATTGAGGTGTATAAAAGAGTTTTGGATCATTCAAGGCCAATAGTAAATACTTCTGACTCTAAAGTCTGCATGTGACTCTCCATCTAGTATAGCTTTTGGATTCACAACAGAAATTTACAAGACTTTACTCTAAAGATGCCTCCTCTTTTGGAGGCAGTTATTTAGAAAGATTTTTTTTTAATTTTTATTTATTTATGATAGTCACAGAGAGAGAGAGAGAGGCAGAGACACAGGCAGAGGGAGAAGCAGGCTCCATGCACCGGGAGCCCGACGTGGGATTCGATCCCGGGTCTCCAGGATCGCGCCCTGGGCCAAAGGCAGGCGCCAAACCGCTGTGCCACCCAGGGATCCCAGAAAGATTTTTTTCAATCTTGTAATTGTTATATACTCTTTGAAGAGGGCCATTTATATACATTATTTCACTTACTGTAATTCTCAGGAATATTCATGAAATTTTAGTGTATGATTTACTTTTTTTCTGTGTATCTTTAATCATTTAGTAAAATGTAGATATAAAATAGCATGCTTTTAAATTGTTTACTGACAAACCATTTTATCCTCAAGGTTTGGGGAGAATTGTATATCTGGAGAACACTACATTTTAAACCCTGTCCTTTAAAATTTTTTTTCTTGATTTTACTGCCACTAGGGGGTGCCTGATAATTGAGTCTTTTTTTGTATTTACAATTTCTGAAAAAAGAAAACACTAAGAGCAGAAAATTATGATATGCATGTCTATAATTACATTTAGAATTATTTTACAGTGTGTTTTTCAGAAAATGGAGTATCAAGCTTTCTGAGAATATAAGAACAGTCTTTTTAATCATAACCTTTAGGACAGTTGAAAAATCACTTAAAAACACCTTTTAATAAATCACATTTCACTAATTAATAGGTGAAACAGTACCTCAATGGCAAAACTTTAAACTATAAGTCGTAGTAAAATTAGCAAAGAGAGAAAACATGTTAATTATACGTGTTTCATATTATAAGATTTAGTCTATCAAAGATTTATTGATTACCGATACTGAATACAAATAAGCTCTGTCCTCAAATATTCATTAAAAGTATTAGGCTTTTTCTTAATTTGTCTCTTTATACAAATTTTGTGTAAATATCACTTTTAGTGTTCTGTCTGCCACTCAGGTTGATTCATTCATTAAGCTACTTTTTTCATATGCTGTAAAGGTTGGTGTTCCTCGGAGTCCTGTTCTCAGCAGTCTCTCCTACTGTAACTTCTCCCTTATATCTCCTCTTAGTACTTCATTTTCCAAATATGTATAGATGGGGATCTCTGGGTGGCTCAGCGGTTTGGCACCTGCCTTTTGCCTAGGGCGGGATCCTGGAGACCTGGGATTGAGTCTCACGTCAGGCTCCCTGCATGGAGCCTGCTTCTCCCTCTGCCTGTGTCTCTGCCTCTCTCTCTCTCTCTATCGTAAACAAATATGTATAGATGACACTAATATCTGTTTATCAACCCACATGACCTAGTTGCCAGTGGAGCTTTTCACTGGTGTGTATGTCCATATGTAATTCAAAGTCGTATGTCTAGAAGTGAGAAAATCCTTAGAAATCTGTACTAGGGCCTATATTTTTGGTCACAAGTATACAGTGGTGCAAAATAGTGCAGTGTATTCCACCAGAATGATAATTACTTGAAAGGTCATTGAGTTTGGCATATTAATTGATGACTTTGTTGAGATTATTTTTGGTAGATAAGCATGAGAACCAGATTATAGTAGATGTTAAGGGATATGGGAGAAATGAGGAATTGGAGTTACTGTTATTTCAGAAAAGTTGACTGTGAAGGGAAGAAGTTGAGGAATGAGTAGGGACAAGAGACTGGAGAATTAAAAATATTAGGAGAAAGAGACAGCAGATAGGGAAAATTTGAAAAAGTAAAACAAAAAAAGAGCTATTGGCCAAAAAGGGTACAGTAGTGGCTTAGCTTGAGCCACTGTAACAAAATACCATAGACTGGGTGGCTTAAATCACAGATATTTATTTCTCATAATTCTTGAGGCTGGAAGTTTCAAGATTATTGGTGTTCAATTTGCCAACATATAGAATAACACCCAGTGCTCATCCCATCAAAAGCCCCCCTCAGTGCCCATCACCCAGTCACCCCCACCCCCGCCTACCTCCTCTTCTACCACCCCTAGTTTGTTTCCCAGAGTTAGGAGTCTCTCATGTTCTGTCTCCCTTTCTGATGTTTCCCACTCTTTTTTCCTCCTTTTCCCTTTATTCCCTTTCACTATTTTTTATATTCCCCAAATGAATGAGACCATATAATGTTTGTCCTTCTCTGATTGACTTATTTCACTCAGCATAATACCCTCCAGTTCCATCCACGTCGAAGCAAATGGTGGGTATTTGTCGTTTCTAATGGCTGAGTAATACCATTCCTCCCTCCTCTCTTACCCTAGAGAATTTCCATGATGAAGTCTTACTAAATCTTCATGAAATAGGATAGTCCAATCTTAAATACATTCTTCCCAGAGGGATTGCTGTCTATCTTATGTTATAGTGCTCATAGAATCTTGATACCAAAACCAGAAAAAGATAGTATAAGAAAAAATTATCTCAACTTGTAACCAGAGATAATAAAAATAAGCAAACTTTTCTTTGCCCCCTCTCAGTTTTACCATGTAATGATCTCTTTTTTTCCCTGTCTCTAATCTACCACCTTCAAATGACATCTCCAAATTCAAATGGTGTTACTAAGATTGATTGATTGATTTTAAGATTTTATTTATTTATTCATGAGCGACACAGAGAGAGGCAGAGACACGGGCAGAGGGAGAGGCAGAGACACGGGCAGAGGGAGAAGCAGGTTCCATGCAGGGAGCCCGATGTGGGACTCCATCCCCGGTGTCCAGGATCACACCCTGGGCTGAAGGCAGCGCTAAACCGCTGAGTCACCTGGGCTGCCCTGTTACTAAGATTTAAATGAACCAATAGCTCTTTTTTGCAAAACATGACTTGATTGTGTTTCTACCCTGCTCAAACCCCTCAACTAGCTTTTCATCACACTTAGAATAGAATCCAGGTTCCTTTCTCTGACCTCTAAAGAATTTGCATCATCTTATTCTGACCTTCCTCTTCGTTTCATCTCTTATTACTCTCCTTCTGGTGCATAGCTTGCCAGCCACACTGGCCTACTTGCTTTTCTTTAAAAATTCTAAGTGTGATTCTACTTCAGGGCATTCGCCTATTCCCCTGCCTGGAATCATCTTCCACCAGTAATCAACTCGGTCATTTCTACTAGAGTAGTCCTCTACTCAAATATCATATCCTCAGAGAGGCTTTTCTTGATCCTCCTGTCTAAAATATCCCTCTGTCATACTTTCTTCCTTTATCTTTCTTTATCATTGCAATACATTACATTCATATACATTCAGTATATTCATATTCATATTTCTTGTCCATCTTCCTCATCACAGTGTAAAGCTACAAGAAATCAGGGACTTTTTTGTTGTTGTTGTTCGCTGCTGTATCCTTGGCAGCTAAAAGAGTGCTTAAAACATACTAGGTACTTAGAAATATTTGTAGAATAAATATTGTAAAATGACACATTCCTAAAGATACTTGCCTCTTAAAGACCATAGCTAAGGAGTCAAGTTTTAGTGGTGGGATATGAAGCATCATGCAGAACAGAGATTACATATTTAGGGAACAGATCTTAAAAATGTCTCATAAATGTTATGAACTAGACAATCTTCACTTCTTGGCATGAGGTTAGCCTTATTTTTGTCCGATGTTCCTCATGGTTTTTCTCATCAAAATATGGAATAATGGAATTAACTCTGGCTTAATAGAACACATAGGCTAGTCATTCTGTATTTGCCCTACTCTGGCTTTTTGGTGTCAGACAACATTTTTCCTCTCTGAGACTAGTTTCCTTAGTATTATTTCTGGTTGGCTGTCTTCTTCAGCCAGATCTTGAGCTGTGAAAAGCAAGAACATTCTTTTTTTTTTTTTTTTTTTTAAAGATTTTATTTATTCATAAGAGATACACAGAGAGAGGCAGAGATACAGGCAGAGGGAGAAGCAAGCTCCTTGCAGGGAGCTTGGGACTCGATCCCAGGACCAGGATCATGCCCTTAGCCAAAGGCAGACGCTCAACTGCTGAGCCACTTAGGTATCCCTAGCAAGAACATTATTAATGAGTATCCCCCTCAGCTCATGAAGTAACATGTATGTACAAGGCCTTTTTTTATTTTTAATATTTTTATTTATTTAATCATGAGAAACACAGAGAGAGGCAGAGAGAGAGAGGCAGAGACAGGAGAAACAGGCTCCATGCAAGGAGCCCAGTATGGGACTCAATCCCAGGACTCCAGGATCACGCCCTGAACCGAAGACAGACGCTCAACCTCTGAGACCACCAGGAGTCCCATAAAAGGCCCTTAACAACAAGTCCTTGTTGTAAAGAATATGAAAAGTTTCATGACTAATTGAGGAATGTGATTTTTGCTCCATGCATCCATAGTCTCTCCATTGGTTGCTGGTTGTTTTGCTAACTGTTAAATTCATCATAAAATATTTTTCAGATAAATTGAGAGTCCACCTATCATGTTATTCCTGCAGGATATCAGTTATTCACTTATTTACCAGATGTCAATTGAGTACTGTCTTACAGTGTGTTAAGTTATTGTTCTAGGGATTGTACTAGGGATACAATGAGAAACAAGGTGACACAGTACCTGCTTTCATGGGGTTTACAATATAGTATATGTAGAGGTGGGGCGACAGGCAACAAATTATTTAAAAAATAAGAAAAAATATAAGGTGGTAATAAATGCTTTCTAGAAAACTGAAATAGAGTGACATGATAAGAATTGGGTGGTGACTGTAGGTTGTAAGCCTTTTTGAAGATGTGCTGTTTAAGCTGAAATGTGAATGGTTGAGAAGCCATTCAAGTGAAGAGCAGAAGAAAAAGTATTGTAGGTAAGGGAAATAGTGTTGAAGCTTCTGGTCATTAATAAATATAATTGGAGAAGGTTGTATATTTTTGAATTTGGTCTTACTAGTGATCACTTGCTAGAAAAGGTCTTAGAGGATGTCTTGGTAATAAGATAGTCTTTTCAGCTTGCTTTGATCTTGTTCTAATAAGTGATGAAAATGTCTACCAGTTTAGTTATATGAATTTTCTTCATTTTATGGAAAGGTGACAGAACAAGGTATCCCTTATATAGTTGTCCCTTTTACAATTAGTAATTGAGTCTTGCTATTGAACTTTGACCTTTTATACTGGGAGGATGGCTCCAGTTAATATTTTAATGACTTCTGTGAATGTGTTTTGAGCTCTGGTCATGCATTCAAGCATATGGTCTTCTTGTGTTTGAGTCATGAAGTTGCTGTTAACTATATTTTTGAATTAATTGCTATTGTATAAGCAAGGGTAAGTCCAGGGTGCTAATTTGGACTCTTGTGAGTTGAATATACTACTGGTGTTAATATATATGGCTCACTTTTTTTTTTTTATCCTTGGAGAAACCATTGGTGGGAAAGCTGGTGATGGTAGTCTTGAATTAAGCAGGAGTAGGGTATTATATTTTCCATTGGGTGCTGTGGAAGGAACTAAGGAGTAATGAGTCAAGATGTCTGAGTTGTAGCCCCAGCTGTGTCACAGAATCACCATAAGACCATAGATAGACAGGTCGCTCCTCTGCTTGGGCTTCAGATACTACCAGAAAATAGAGATTCTTCTAGATTCTTAGGCATCTGTGGTGCCACTCATTCTTCCTTTCCTCTAGGGTTCTAATCAGTGGACTATACTCATAAAAATTAGTATTTAAATTAGAAAACAAAACTGCTTTAATGGCCAGACAAGCATCCAATAGAACATGTGGTTTAGACTTGAATCCTGGGTAGAGTCTTTTACCTTTCACTGCAAATCTAAATCTTAGGACCCAGGTACTCAGGTAGCCTATAGAAAAAGTTATGACTGGGTCTTCAGAACCTGATAGCCTGGTACAGTAGGCCTTGCATCACCAACTCAGTCACAGTAGGAATGAATGACAAGCTTTGTTCAGATGTATCTACCACAGAGGATAAGAAGTGGGAGGGAATTCAGTGCACTAGGCTGTAAAAAGTGAAAGAGAAGCTGGTTTTTAGTCTCTGCCTTCTGTGAAGTGTAACCTAGTACAGTGTGACCTTGTGAATAATTGCAATAGTCTCTTGTCTTTTCTCTGGGAGAAACAAGTTTAGATTAGGGGGAAATGCTGTAAATTTTCTTACTAAGACATCCTTTGTGTGAAGAAGTGGCATGGGCAGAAGTAGTATACTCCTTATGTGCATAGGCAGAAGTTTGAAGAAAAGCATATGAAACATTCTTCTCAGGATCCTTGACGTCTCTAACTCCACATTTGATATGTGCTTCACCATACCCATTAGGCATGGTATGATAAGGGAAAGATTGAAGTATTCCTCTTCTGTCTCTAGCTCCTTGTAACCATCCAGCAGTTGTGGTAATAAGTATCCACCTGTGCTCCTAGCCTTGGTTCTAGTTAAGAGGTGTATTGATACTCATGTAAACATCATATACCTTTTTCTTTCTCTCTCTTTTTAAAAAAGATTTATTTATTTATGATAGAGAGACAGAGAGAGAGAGGCAGAGACACAGGCAGAGGAAGAAGCAGGCTCCATGCCAGGAGCCCGACGTGGCACTCGATCCCAGGACTCCAGGATCGCACTCTGGGCCAAAAGCAGGTGTCAAACCACTGAGCCACCCAGGGATCCCCCTTTTTTCTTTCTCATTCCAGTCTTTCCCACCCAGTACCGAGACCTTCCTAGACACTCATGTACCTCCATTACCCAAAGTAAGAAAGATAATTTGTGGGATTCAATTATTTGAAGGAAATTCTGAAAATGCCTCCAAATAACTCTCATCCTACTTCTATTTCCCCAACACCTAACAATCTGCACAGTTTTACTTCTTGTAATGTTTCTCACTCTTGGGATGTATCCTACTATTTCCGTTTTTGGTATATTTCCTTAGTACAAGAAGAGTCACATCTATAAGAGCTCTGACTTAGAATGAGAGGAAAGCTCAAGAATATCCTCTTTGGAAGGAGCTAAAGCAATCATCTAATCCAGTCCCATTTTATGATTGGAAGAACTAAGGTACAGAAAGGAGAACTTAAATAGTCTAGGCCTTGGCTTCTTTACCCAGAATATTCAGGTTGATAATTTTGGCCTACTAGGGCTTTGGAGAGAAGTAATGTGATTAAATAAGAGCACATGTGAGCATTGGGCAGGTCACAGGGCTAGTTAATGGATGAGCCAGGACTTGGCTGTCATAGAATTCTTAACTCCAAAACATTCTTTATAGTGCTTCTGAACACTGTTCAAAAGGTTAGAGAGAATATGATCCTCAACATAGAGTCTCATTTCAACCTAATTCACATGTAAAGTAGACATTCAAAAAATCCTTTAAATGGATAAGACAAAGTGATGCAGCTCTTTTAGGAAGAGACAAACAGCTTTCAATGGGGGAGTTTTTGGCTAAATATTTTTATTTTCAAACTAGGAAAAAGAAACACAATAGAGTTTAACTTTTAAATAATTTGCTGAGAGATGTCATTTGAAATGGTGTTCTAGGAATGTGTTATCTATCTATCTATCTATCTATCTATCTATCTATCTATCTATCTCTTTATCTCTCTATCTCTCTATCTATCTATTTATAGATTTTATTTCTTCATTTAAGAGAGCACTCTAGAGAGCACCAGCAGAAGGAAGGGCAGAGGGAGAAACTGTCTTCTGAGCAGTCTGCCTTCTGAGGGGGAGCCAGATGAGTGGGGCTTGATCCCAGGACTATGGGTCATGACCTGAGCTGAAGGCAGATGTTTAAGTGACTGAGCCAGCTGGGTGCCCCTGAGTATGTCTTCATCATGGTGGCTTTTTATTGATCAGCATTCATGAGATTTTAGCAGTGTAGTGGAGAGAGAGAGACTTTAAATGGCCTATATGTGACAGTTTTCTGAAAACTTCATGTATGTAAGTAAATGTTCTGAATGAGTCAATTAATTTTTTCTTCCAAAATGTTTTACAAAATAACTTTTTTGTTGTTGTTTTTACAAAGGATAGTTACCTGTGAAAATATTTTACTAGTATTGTAATCATTATAATTGATATCTATTTGATATATCTTTTTAAAAAAAATTTTTTTTTATTATTTATTTATGATAGTCATACAGAGAGAGAGAGAGAGAGGCAGAGACACAGGCAGAGGGAGAAGCAGGCTCCATGCACTGGGAGCCCGACGTGGGATTCGATCCCGGGTCTCCAGGATCGCGCCCTGGGCCAAAGGCAGGCGCCAAACCGCTCCGCCACCCAGGGATCCCTTTTTTTTTTTTTTAATTCATGAGAGACACACAGAGAGAGAGGCAGAGATATATGCAGAGGGAGAAGCGGGCTCCCTATGGGGAGCCCAATGCGGGATTCCATCCTAGGACCCTGGGATCACAACCTAAGCCAAAGGCAGATGCTCAATTACTGAGCCATCCAGGTGCTGCTTGATATATCATTCTTTAAAGTAACTCATCATTTTTCGAGAATAAATGAACGTCAGCAGTGTTTCTGGCACATTATTGTGACAACTGTTCAAGTTGAATTTAATTCTAGCAAGTATCATTATTAGAGTTTATAAAAGTAAAATTAGGAAATATAGGTTTGTAAATGTTTCTTAATAAGGGGTTACTGAAAAGTGGCTCATTTTAAGAAGAGGATATTTCCCTGAAGTTATGCATCCTGAATGAAAGAAGAAACTTGTCTCCAATTAAAGCATTGATGGAGTTCACAACACATCTAATTGGATTGATGTACCAAACCCATTTATACAGTTTACTGCCTATTGATAGGTTGGTGACTACTGAGATTAGCTTGTTAACATCACACTTTGAAAAGGAATTGCAGGTATTCTCTATAGTTGATTTAATGAAGAGTCAGAGTCTTGGTCACTAATTCATGAAACAAAAATCAATACATCTGTAAACATAATTTTTTTTGCTTTTTTCCATTTTGTCTACATGGATAGAATTATGTTTTGACAGTTTTGCTATAAACTACTTGATAGATCACAATATATCACTATCACCACTAATTACCACATTTTGATTAATCTTATATACTTTGGTTAATACAGTTTGCTGTATCCAGTATATCACTATATTGATAAACAGTAATTATAGACATAAAGACACCTGAACTTGAAATTATCGTGAAAAATGTTATTAAGAATTATGTGAAACCAAATGTTTGTTTATCTAGACATATTTAATTGCCAGCAAAAAAAGCAATTAAAAGTAGCTGCAGAGTAAGAGGCCAGCCTTCGTTAAACGTGGTTTTAAGATTGTTACAGAACTTGTGGTGATGATAACATGGTGTGTCTTGGAGGATGTTAACAACTGTAGCAGAGTGTTAATTAAGAATGATGTAATCTGTAGCTCAGAGTTATTAGTATCATGTTAGTTTAGCTGGACAGGAGCAAAGCCTAGCTTCAGTTACGATGAGGGCTCAAGTTGTATTTATAGTTGAAAGATTAACATTTTATTTTTATGGTGTTCCTGAGATAATTTAAAAATCCTGAATGAAATACAGTCAAATGTAAACATCAAGTCCCTAACTCATTTACATATGTGCCAGATTTCCAAACTGATTGCTATTTGAACCTAATCTGTCATTGCTGGCTGCATTAGCTACAACAAACATTACATTTACATATTGATTTCTTATTTTGTTTTAGTGTAAATAATCCATAATTATAGTAAATTTGGTCTTTTGTTGACAAGAGCTCATATGACTCTTTAAGTTTAGAATGGAAATTTAAATTGCCATGTGTGATGCTTTTTAATTTAAAATCTTGATATATCTGAAAGGATGAAAAGATCATTGTAGGTTATAAAATATTCCCAGAAACAAAAAAGAGACCTTTTGGAAAGATATAAAATATTAGTGGAAAATGCAATAGCATATTCCAAGATTATTATTTACATTTTTCTAATAAAAACTCACAGTAATTTGAAAGAAATTACTGTTTTTGTTTCAAATTCAGGTCATATTTTAAGAAATAAAATCTACTGGAAATGAACCCCTTAAGCCTATTATTTTACAATGATATTTTTGTTTTAAATATCTATTATAAGAAAAGAAATAGCATACATAGCAGGAATGAAGCAGGAGATATTTTTGATACCTGTATTGGTGTGTATGTAAGTACATACACAACATTGATTTGAGAAGTTTGATTTCACTGTCAACAAACCATGTGTCACTGGACATATAGTATTATTAACTAGCAGTGGCAACAAATCCATGGTTTCCATTTACATTGATTAAAAAAACATGTTGTATTTTTGAAATTAAGAATATGGGACCCAGGGATGGCTGGGTAGCTCAGTTGGTTAAGCATCTGCCATCCCCTTGGGTCATGATCCTGCTGTTTTGGGATTGAGCACCTTGTTGGATTCCCTGCTCAGCAGGGAGCCTGCTTTTCCTTCTGCACTCCCCCCACCCCCACTCATGTTGTCTCTCCCTATCTCAAATAAATTTTAAAAATCTTAAAAAAAAATTGGGACCCATTTAATTTTAAGAATGGTAACTATCAGATTGTTCAAGTATATTTTTATGGTCTATATTTTTATAGAGATAATTTACATACAATAAGTGCACAGTTGTTTTTTACAAATTTATTTACAATTAAAAAAATTTTATTTGAGTGTAGTTGATACACGATGTTACATTAGTTTCAGGGTGTGCAGTATAGTGATTCCATAAGTTTATACATTATGTTTTGCTCCCCTGAAGTGTAGCTACAATCTGTCACCATACAATGCTATTATAATATCAATGACTATGTTCCTTACACTGTTCTTTTTATTTCTGTTTTTCATTACATAACTGGATGCCTGTATCTCTTACTCCCTTTAACCCATTTTGCCCATACCCCAACCAAAAATGCATATTTCTTGTTTCTCCCAGTTATATGAGTTTTGACAAAAGCATGTTGTTTTCTACCATGGATTTTAATGAGTGAGATTTTAATTTGGAGATATATATGTATAATACACACATATATATACAAAATTTGGGTATATCATATCCATTATATATTATATATAAATATTAATATGATTTAATATAAATATTAAAATTTGGGTATATCATCCACTTATATATCATATAAATGTTAAAATTAATATATCAAAAATATACATATTAAAATATAAAATATTATATATATGGTTCATATCCATGTAGAAGCTTGTGTTCAATTGATAGCAGCTGTTTACATGCTACTATGAATGCAGAAACTCTAAAAAGCCCTTACATTAGTCAGCTTAGGCTGCTATAACAAAATACCATAGACTGGGTGGCTTAAACAACAGATATTTATTTCTCACAGTTCTGAGGCTGGGAAGTTCAAGATCAAGGTACTGGCAGATTTGGTTCCTGGAGAGAGCTTACAGGTGGTTGCCTTCTTGCTGTGTCCTCATTTGGCAGAGAGAGAAAAAGCTCTTATCTCTCTTGCTTTAAGGACACTAATTACATTACGGGCCCCACCCTCATGATTTTTCTAAACTTACTTTCCAAAGGCCCTACCTGCAAATACCATCACAGTGGGGATAGGGCTTTTGGTTTGTGAATTTAGTGGAAGTGGGGTGTGGGGGAGGAAGGGTGGGACACAGACATTCAGGGCATAAGATTCCTGAAACCTCAGTCTGAATTTGTTGTGCTTCCTAGTTTCGTTGTTTAATCTTGATGAATTTATACTATAAACAGTGTTTCCCTTAGAACTGGTAACTATTTTAATAGTTAGGCTATGGTGTAGCCTGGCCAAATCTTTTGCTAGCCTAAGAATTTAAGAGAGGATTCTTGATTCAAGGAATTGCTGGAAAGGAAATCCTTAAATTACTATTATTTTCAAAAAAAAAATTACTATTATTCTTGATGCAAGATTCTTTGCCTACTTTTGTGCTACCCTATGAAATGGGCCTGCTATTTGGCAGGAAGAAAGCCATTCCTCATTTTAATCAGGAATTAACAATAGGTATATAGCTACATGATGCTCAAAAGATTGTTTCACTACCATAATGCAGCTTTAAGTTAACCTTGAAAAGTCACTGCATCATACATATTAAATAGCCATGTGCTTTCTGCATAAGTGGATCACTAAAGTACTCTCTCAGTGTGAAATAAACTCAAGACTGAGTTAGACTGTTATACTTCATTATTTCAAAATGTTACTTTTATCAATACCTAATCACAAGTCACTAGTCTAAAATCACAAAGGCTTTTTATGTTTGCATGTAGCTTCAGGGCGCCTGGGTGGCTCAGTGGTTGAATGTCTGCCTCTGGCTCAGGTCATGATCCCAGGATCTTGGGATTGATTCTCACATCAGGCACCCCTCAGGAAGCCTGCTTCTCTCTCTGCCTATGTCTCTGCCTGTCTCTCTGTGTGTCTCTCATGAATAAATAAATAAATCTTAAAATAAAATGTGGCTTCAAATTTATTTACTGGGGCCTTTGTGTTAAAATTTGCTATATGTTATTTTCCCCTTATAAAAAAAAACTGGAGAGTAATATAAAAATATGTTAAACCAACCCAGTGAATTAAAATGAAATTGACACTTATTAGAACACAGGTATTTTATAGATGGCTTCTCTATCTGATAAATGTTCATAGTTAAATTGGAATAGAATCTTCCCAGGCAGAGGTGGACATTCTGCTAATGAAAGGTCACTAGAAGTGTAAGACTTGTGGACAAAAAAGAAAGCAGAGAAAAGATGTTCTACTGGAACTGTTTCTAGAATTGCATTGGCGACTTCAATATTAATGCTTCGTTATAATACTGAGAATTTTGAGTGGCCAGCCAGCTGGCCTGCCTGCCTGCTTCCTTGCTATAGTTCCTGCTCTTGTATCCTCCCCACCAATTTTAAGTATCTTATTTATTTATTTAGAGGGAGAGAATGTGAGTGAGGGGAAGGACAGAGGGATAGGGAAAGAGAGAATCCCAAGCAGATTCTGTGCTGAGTGTGGAGCCTGATGTGGGGCTTGATCCTGCAACCCCAAGACCATGACCTGACCCTAAATCAAGACTCAGAAGTTCAACTGACTGAACCACCCAGGCATTTGCCCCACACCCCCCTCCGCCCCCTGCAACCAAGACTCCCCTTCTGCCTACCAATTTTGAAATGAAGAAGCTGGCTAGGGGAATTATGAGATGGTATATATGAAAATATCATGCACTTTGTCTACTAATTGCTTAAAAATGTTAATGTTCATTGTAATACACTGTATTGTATTTTTTTTTTGCAAATAGCCACTAGCTTTTTTTTTTTTTTAAGATTTTATTTATTTATTCATGAGAGAGACAGATTGAGAGAGACGCAGAGACACAGGCAGAGGGAGAAGCAGGCTCCATGCAGGGAGCCCGACGTGGGACTTGATCCCGGGTCTCCAGGATCACGCCCTGGGCTGAAGGCGGCGCTAAACCGCTGAGCCACCCGGGCTGCCCAAATAGCCACTAGCTTAAAGCTTGGAACAGTGTATGTGATTCTTATTATGGTTTAAACATTAATTTCACTCTGAGTTTGAAGGTAGAGTAATGGTAAGTTTTAAGAGCCTTTGTCTGTTTATAGAAACAAAATCATCTTCTTGTTGGTAAATGCAAATATTTTTAACCGAAAGGAAAATCATGATGAATAAAAAATTTAAAACTTTACAATGAGAATAGATGTTCTATTGAAACCATTTCTTGCTTTGGGTGAAAATTCAAATTGTTTTCCAGAAGGTCGTACATTTGCCTATACCTATCCTTCTACCTCTAATTGAAGAGAAAACATACTATTAAAAAAATCATTTCATGTTATTTGTCACCTACCCACTTTGGTTGGCAGTCATCCTCAGAGCCACTCTAAAGGTCAAAAGTTGAAGTAGCATGAATGACTTTGCATTTTGAAGGTAAAAGAGAGGCTGCTTGAAGGTGAATTAACTGAGGCTAACTATCCTAATCAACCATTAGAAGACACTTAGAAAATTGCTCCTAGGTGCAACAGCTAAGGTGAGGACTCACTTCATTCTGCTGTTATAGCTAGAATCAGTTGCCTAGATAATATTTTAGCAATAAAGCCTTTGCAAATTCTGCCAATCACCACAGTAAATTCTTTACAGCTTTTAGCCCTATTTCAATCCCCACCTCCCCAAACCCTTTGAGAAAACCAAGAAACAAAACTTGCTGAGTTCACATGCCAGCCTCTGTGGGAAGCCACTGTGGTTAAATTTAGGAATTCTTCTTCTTTATTTCCTTAGCACCTTAGGAGAAGTGGTTATTAGAGTTCTTAGCAAACAGTATTAAAGATGAGTTGTAAGTTTGTCTGGCAATCTCTCAATAAATTCAGTGAAGGCAGAACTGTGATTTTACTGGGTTCCCTTCCCCAGGACTTGGAGGACAAATCTTGAGTTAGACCTGGATCACTTTTACTTATTTTGTGTATTTTGTGTGTGTCATTAGGCAAGTAGAGTAACATCAGTTTTCTCTTCCATAAAATGAAGAATGATAATCCTAACTTCATAAAGTTGATGTGAAGTTCTTAATGCCTGATATGTAGTAGAACTCATTAAGGGCTAGTCATCATTGTTAATTGCTAAGTGAATGAGTCAGGCTGGAGTCTGAGGTCACGGGTAGTACCCTCAGCTTACTCTTCCAGATGAACAATTCTCACAAGGAGCATGACTATACTATATCAATCCCAAGCAAGACCTGTATAAAAAAGAACACTGTGAGTGAGTCTGGATAATATTAGGCATTACATACAATTGTGTTCAGTGCATCAAAAAAGTTTTATTCTTTATGAACTCTTGTGGAGGAATGGAATTAAAACATGAAAAATTACTGCCACAGAATCACCCATAGATCCTTTTATTAATGTTTCATTATCATTGTAAGATTTTAAAGCATGGGTACCCCTCAAAAGTATTCTGTTTCCAGTAAGTTCTATGAGAAGCCATCGTAAAACTAACATGCAATGCAAATTCCCACTTGGCTTTCTAAAATTTAGTATTCATAGTTCTATGAAGGATTATTATCCTTTTCCTGAAGAGGAAACTGAGAATTTACAGTAAATTCTGTAATGTACCTGAGCTGAAATCAAGAGTTAACCAGCTGGGCCACCCAGATGCCCCAAAAGTGATGTTCTTCCAAAGTAGTCTGACAGTTAATACTGCTCCTGGCAAACCTTTTTGCAAAGTTATTGCACAAGTCTGCCAGTCAAAATCAGAAACATATCTAAGCAATTGTGTAAAGGCAAGCACTAAAAGTATTAATGATGTATGTAGATTCACATGTAAAGATAAAGGAGGATCTATATAATAATCAAGACTTCCAGAATTCTGAGCCTTGCATTTCAAGCCCCCATACTGGTGGTCTTTAAATTTTTAAAGTTTTCTTTTCTTTTTTTTTTTTAAGTTTTCTTTTTTACAAACCTTTCTTCACATCTTCTTATACTTCTTCCTCATTGCTTTCTACACTTTTCTCTATATTCTCTGGTCTCCATCTCTGCTCAAATTGGTCTGTGCCTGAAATCATTCTGCATATCTACTTGTTAAATTACTGTCCATTCTTCATATTACTTCAAAGTTCTGTTTCTTCACAGTCCTCAGGTGTTTTTTAAATTCTGAATAGTCTATCTTGACTGTTGCAAGTAATAGAATCAAATAATTATAGAAAGAATTAATTGTGAACTCTTCATCTTTGTATCTCCAAAGCAGCTTAGCCATTTTGGGAGGTAGGATACTGATGTATAAAGAACATGGAATTAAAGATAGTTTAGAAACTGGATTTCATCTTTTTGTAGCTGCGTGACCTTGGGCAATTACATAACTTTTCTGATCCACATTTTGTGAATAAAGTGGCACTTCACAGACTCAAAAAATGAGAATTAGTAGTTCCATATATATGCAGTTCAGAACATGCAAAACTATTCTTTTTTTTTTTTTTTGCAAAACTATTCTATAACTGTTTATAGGATTCAGTTATATCACTTTTTAATATGCTAGTTGCCAAGGGAAATACTGATGAGTAATAAGGTATTTATCCTCAAAAGGCTAATAGTCTTGAATTAAGGACTTCTACACATGAAACAAAGCAAACTGTACAGAATATACTATAACTAAGTATTAAATGAATTATATGATAGAGAAATTCAGAGAAGAGAGAGTCTAAAATAAATAAAAATGGTAGACCATGAGGTGGCCTGAAAGCTGTGTAGTATTGGTGGGGTAGCTGTGGAAGAGGATGAGAACAACATGAACAGAAATTGAATTGAGTATGATGTGATGTTTCTGTCATGAGAAGTTAGCCAAGCTCTAGAGCAAAAGTCAAATTTTAGAGTATAGTTGGGAAGTAGGTCTACCTGTGAAAGGCCTTGAAACTCCAAGTAGGCTTTCTGTTACTTGCCGCTTTGACCCCAAATTAACTTAATATACAGATATTGAACATTGACCCAACCTACTATTTGAGCCTCATTACACTCTTCTCATACACCCTTCATTGCAGTCATAATGAACTTTTCACAATTTCCTGAAAATGTGATTTTTCTGACCTTACTGCACTTGATGTCTCAACATCACTTGACATAATTGCTCATGCCCTCCTAATTGAAACAATTACTGCAGTCTAGTTACTAGACTTTCTTGATCTTTCTCTTAACTCACTGACCATTTATCATTCTCCTTTGCTCTGACTCCTCTGCTTGATTTCAAATGATTGGAATGTGTAGGGCTCCATCCCGGCCTCTCTCCTTTTCTCTAAGCAATGTATTTCTCTAGGTTATTTCTTTTGCCCACAAAATCTAAATACGGTCTGTGTGCTATGAATTCTGCTGTAAGCTGGCTTCGTTGACCATCACCTGTGTACAACTGTACGTGAGATCTCTTTTTAGATGTCTAATAGGCATCTTAAACTTAATATATCCAAAACCTCACTCTTAGTTTCCCCACCCAACCTGTTCTTTTTTTTTTTTTTTTAATTTTTATTTTATTTTATTATTTATGATAGTCACAGAGAGAGAGAGAGAGAGAGAGAGAGAGAGGCAGAGGCAGAGACATAGGCAGAGGGAGAAGCAGGCTCCATGCACCGGGAGCCCGACGTGGGATTCGATCCTGGGTCTCCAGGATCGTGCCCTGGGCCAAAGGCAGGCGCTAAACCACTGCGCCACCTAGGGATCCCCCCACCCAACCTGTTCTTACCCCAGTTTTCCTTGTTAAATATAATTCCCTCCTTCCATTTGCTTAGACCAGAAACTTGGGATTATGTTTTGTCTCATTTCATTAGTAATTTGTCTGGCTTCTACCTCTAAAAGACATCTGAACCTGACAGCTCTTCACCCTCTTTGCCCCTAGTAGTTCAAGTCACCACTTCTTGTTGGGACTAGCCTCCTAAGTCTCCTAACTCTCCCTGCCTTTACATTTTATTCACCATAGCCCAGGCAGCCAGAATAATATTGTATACATGTAAACGTAAGTCAGTTCTTAACTATTTCCCTGCGTAAAACCTCCAGTGATTTTCCCTTGCAATTACTATAAATATCAAGTTCTTTACTACGGTCTGTAAGGACCTACATGATCAGACTGCTGCTGTCTCTTTCTTATCATACCAGCCTCAACTTAAATGGCACTTCCTCAGAGATGCCTTCCCTAACTATTCTGTTGAAAATAATTCCCTTCATCCTGTCCCTCTGTTACTTTTTAATTGTAATCTGTTTTATTTCCTTCACAGCACTTAGTATTCTCTAAAAAACATTTATTTGGTTATTTTCTGTCTCCTTTAGTGGAATGTAAATTACATGAAAGCAGGGATCATGTTTTTCTTGTTCACTACTGTATCCCTGGCAGTTAGAACATAGATAGGTGCTCAATAAATACATGTCAACTGAGTGAATGAATGTCCTGTGTTGTTCTACTTGCTATTTCCTTGTCTAAAAAGTGCAACCCTTCTCTCTTTCCCAAATGAAGCAAAAATTTCACGCCTTACAAATGACAAACACAAAGGTCCTACTTATCCTTTATATTTCAACTTATATCTTTCTTCTCCTCTGAAGCTTTCCCTAACCATTTCCCTCTTTCACTGAGACAGAGTTAAGTGCTTCCTTCTCAGTTTTCATTATCTTTTAACCCCCACCCAACCTGTTCCTACCTATTTTTTCTTTTTGTACCTATTACATTTTACTCTGGCTATTTATGTATCTGTCTACCCTTCTTAGACTGAGAAGTTTTTAATGGACAGAATCTATGCATTTATTTGGGTTGGTTTCTTTCGCACATGGAATAATGCAGACATTGACTTAATGTGATAACTACATGAATCAAAATCAAAATCTTAATCCCCTAGTAGTTTTCCAGAAAGCAGTATTGCTTGTGAAATACAAAGATGAATAAGACTTTTTCTGGAAATTTACAATTTATTCATTGTTCAATAAATATTTACTCTGTGACAGGCATTATGCTTAAGTGCTAAGGATACAGTGACAAAGAATCCTACTTAAACTCTTTTAATTCGGTATCATTTCCTTTGATTTTGATCAATAATATTTCATGCTATGTATTGCTGTTTCCTAGGTATTTTTAGTCTGTAATTAATCTAGGAACTCCATAGGAGACAACGGGACAGACAGATTAACTGCCTAATCCTAATCTTATGTATGTTTATCACATGGTTACAGAATAGCAAAGGAGGAGTAACGGAGGCTAGAACTGTATACCATACTGAAATTGTTTTCCAAATTCCATAAGCATGGCACAATTATACTCAAGCCTTCCAGTATAGATTATTCATACAGAACAGAGGCAGATTTTTATTTTCAGTGTTGATAATGCTTAAACAAATTAATATTGTCATAAACAAATAGAACTATGGCTTAGGTTTCTTAGTTTATGTGCTTAATTTCATTTACTCTTCATGGTTCTGATACCTTTCTAACATTTTTTGGTTAATGTTGCTCTTAATTCCCCAGTTTCTAAATTCTGTGTATTTCTGATTCCTAAGTGAAAGCACAGACATTTTGAAGTAATTTTGATATAGCAATTAAAGTTCAGTAGATGTCAGTATCTTCTGAATTTTTACTAAAACCATATTTCTAATCTAATACAACATTCATGAGTTTTATATTTCTGTTCTTCTAAAACCGTTTCACTTGGATTTGAACTAGAGCCTTTGAATATGCATCTTAGTAACATATATGGAATTTTATATAATTGAAAAATTTGATTCTCTTGGAGGAAATACTTAGACAATAGCATATATCTTCTAGAAAATTCTTATGTTGCAAAATGTTTAGAATTGAAGTTTAAAAACACCTTGGTAGAGAAAGAGTTAACAGATTAGCTCCCCTTGGTTGCTCTCAGCATGTTCTCTTGCCTTTAGGAGCTGCAAAGATGATAACATTGGGCCCGGACATGCCTGTGTGGAGGTTATGGTACTCCTGGGGTTTTTGCAGCTAGCTGTAAAGCAAGCTAGAACATGTTCATCTCAGAGTTCCTTGTTTTTCTTTCAACCCTTTCAGTGCCCTGCAGGAGTCATTAAATCAAAACTTCATGCTGATCATCACCCACCGAGAAGTCCAGCGGGAGTACAACCTGAACTTCTCAGGAAGCAGTACTATTCAAGAGGTGAGTTATGTCTCACAGCTAAGGAATAAAGGTAGCTCATTATAGCTAATGTTGACCCTGTTAAAGAGGGCTTATCTGTTCTAGTTGGAAACTCTCTTTATGTTTCATTATTGGGTTCTTAATTTTAATTAACTGGAGCATCAATGATTACTGTAGATATATTAAATGACTTGACCTAGAAAGATAGATGTTGTAAATGGGAGCTCTTGATAACTCTTAAGATAGTCAACTTGAAAACTTGCTTAAAAATAACTCATTGTTATATAATATATTTTATGGTTTTTTAGTAATGATTCAAAATATTAATTTGGAAATTGTTGACAGCATGCATTTTCGAACATGTTTATATTTTATTTGAAAGGTTGCTCTCAAATATATTATTTATATTGTGTACCCTGTCTTTTTTCCAAAAGGAGTTTGAGGAGGATTTTCTTAAGTAGCTCAATCCCAATGTTAGGTAATATTCGTGAGGTGCTTTTGGAGACTGTCAGTCTTTAGCTTGGAATATCTGAGAAGAGTCTATTTATAGTGTCAATATTTTCCTCAGTGTGGCCAACCAGGGCCACTGTTTCAAAAATGAACTGCCCCCAAGAGAGTTAAGGTACCTTTTTGCCTGTGGCCCCACCCACTTGAAAGCCAGTAGTTTATCTCCATGGTAGAAAAATGTATAAGGCTTTGACAGTACTTATGTTTAGAAACACTGAAATGATGGTTATGACACATTACTTCTTATTAGTTGTGAAGACAATTGTTTGTCTAATTTTTATAAAGATAATTAATTATGCTTAACTTGAATTATTTCAGAAATTTTTTCCTGGACTACATCGCTTAAGATAATTATTAATATCATATTGATAGAATGAGTTGATTTCACCCAGTCATTTTTCAGACATACATGAATTGTTTTGGTAGTGTTTAGACTATTAATGGTTTCCTTTTTGGATGTTTTGTCAATGAATTTCAATTTCTGAATTTGGCATAAGTAGCTCATTGTTTGAAGTTTATTTTCTCTCTTTATCACTTGAATAGTTTGTTGATTAGTAATTAAAATCTTTAATATTTTTCTTGGCCCCAAGTTTGAATCGTAAGTTTGAGTTATTTTTTTCCCCAGGATTTTAAACATATTGATTGCCATTTCATTTTAACCTCTATAATGGGTGTTCTAGTCTCTAAATTTTTAATTCCTTGGAGAATCATTGTTGTTTTTACATTATAAATAATGCTTAACTATGACTCTATAGCATATTTATTCTGGTAACTTCATGGTAGTAAAATTTAAATTATATATTGGATGTAATTAAATAAGGAAATTTATTTTTGTAACAACTCCATTTTAATCAAGAAAAGCAAAAATAATACAAAATAAATTTCATTCTGTTGATTTACTTTTTTGAATTGAAGACTAATATAATGCATGGTGGATAAATATACACTGTTTTTTTTTTCTTTCTGATTGAAATTTTATAACCAAAATTTTTATTTTTTTCTACAGTTTTTTTGAACATTTCCATAGTTTGAGTGTGTTTCAACTTTCTCCCACAAGAGGGCAGAAAGGACTATTAAACTGATAGTCAAAATGTCATTCAGTGTTTTCAAATTAGCTTCTCTTATATTAACAAAAAGAAGCATAATGGCCAAGTTATTGTTTGATTTACAGATAATTGGCATATTGCAGGGAGGAGACTTAATTTCACCCTTTTAAATTAAACAGGGAGATTTAAAAAGACATAAAATATTCATTAATGTTCGGTGATTATAAAGTAGTGGCATATATTTATTTTGCCTTTATTACTGTTTCGATGGGAAAATACTGCAAATATTTCCGAAATCGAGTTGGCCATACTGACAAGTTGAAATGTTTAAGCAGCGTTAATGCAATCTGCTCACACCTGATATCCTATGCAGAATGATTCAAAATGACTACATCAATTATTAAAAGAAATATTTAAAATTCTGTAAATGTACCATTGTGTGCCACAGTTGGCTGAAACTGTTCTCCATGGCCTGCTATTTAGATTATCAAATATATTTTAAGCTTCAAGGACTTGTAAACAGTAAACCTTTTTCATACCATTTTCTAAATGAAAAATGTCCCAGAAATATTTTTGTAGAGATAGATATTCTTATGTATTTCTTCACAAGAGTTTGGTTTCTTCTCCCCCCCCCCCCCCCGTTTTAAATTAATTTAATTAATTTAAAAATAATATTTTGAAATGCTAGGTTCCAGGACAAAATAAATGCAATTTCTAGTATCAGTGCTTTTTGTGAGACAGGTGCTTGTAGACCCTTTTATTCTGTACAATTTAGGAAAAAGAATATGTATTATAATCTCTAGGCCTAGGATCACACTCTGTAAGTCTAATCCTAAGATTTTTCTTCTTCAACCTCTGGAATATTTGGAGACCAGGGGAATGACTCAGGAGGAATAGATGCTCTTATGCTACAGCCATGCAACCCACAGTGACACTCAAGTATATGCCTTTTTTGTTATATGATTGAAAGTCAGTTTGCAACACAATAAAAATACAATGTTGATGTGATTTTGCAGTATGATTTTTATAAATGTTAGAATTTTTGCTATTAATGTGGAAGCTTAATGATTCCATATATCCTAAATTATAAATTAATTTCTGTCATCAGTTTTAGAAGTCTCTTTTCAGTATTGTTTAATAGTTCCAAGAATGAATTCTGACCAATATATGAGGGAAAGGAAGAAAATAACCCCTGATTTTTTCCAGGGTAGGAATTACTATTTTTGTTATAGGTGAAAAATCAGCCCATTTTTTGGTATTTTTAAATTTTGAAAGTCTTGTGTATATAAAAAAAGCTTTTGTAATATTTTTCCCTCAGAGAGAAATTTCCATTAAATGAAATAGGGTTGAAAAAGGCATGATGATTTCAGCTTTTAACTAAACAAAATACACTTTTTTAAATATTGAATTAGAAAATAGAACTTAGATGCAGTTTGAATTTCAAATAAACTCTTCATTGACCATATGTTCATGCAAGTTAGTGGTGATAAACCGATACTTGTGCAAGTGTTTGTTCATTCTGGCTCTGTGGTCTCTTGCCTCACAATGCATGACTTATGTCCTTTGGGTGCTCTGGATTTTAATTTAAGCTAGTTAGATATTGAGGGGTACTTTAAGCTCTTTACAAATCATTCCACTTACATTATCTTTCTATTTGAAAAAAGGCAGTAATAGTATAAAAAAGGTCAGACTGGAAAGTTGCAAGTAGTCATGAGAATAAAAATCCTTTCTCATTTTCCATTTCAACAAATAGTTTGTGAAATTATCAGGTAATATGACAATTACTTTGTGACAATCTGTCTTTCCACCATTTTGGGTCCTGAAGTAGTTACTTGCCACACTTTAAAACAGTGAATTTCTTTGAAAACTTAAGTGAGTTTACCCTATTTTACTGAATTTTCTACATTGAGAATTCAGATTTTTAAACAGTTAATCATACAGATTCTAGTAATACTGTCTAATACTATTAAGATCTGTGATTACAAATGCACTTGGGATTGGTTAAATTAAGGGAAAAAAGATTGATTTGCCTACTGTAAAATCCTAAACCCAGGTGTGGAAAAGGATATGAAGTCCCTGAAATCAAGCCAACTTTTCTTGGAAACTAATTCTTTGTTGTCCATATTACTATTGCAAAAGCTTCTATTAGGCAAAATACCCACTTTTATTTGCAGGTGTCATACAAACTTAAGGAATACACACATGACCCAGAATAACAATGATAAGAAACCTAAGTATTCTTGGTATGGAATCATGGAGTATTACTTATCTGTTATGGCGAGAAGCATGATGAATAGCTATTGGAATTATTTAAATCCTCTTCCAAGTTTCGCTTTACTCTAGAATTCTCACTGTTCTTATTAATGTTGATTTAGTTCTTAAGGGGAATGAAAGGGAAAAATTGATGACCTATAAAGATATATCTTGCATAGAATAGTAAAATATTTCACTACTGATACTAGTGATTGTCAAGTGAGAAGCTAATAGTTTGAATTAGCAACAAGAAGTGAACTAAATACATAAATCAGACCAGTCTTTAAAAATAATCTTGGCTAAATAATTGTGAAATAATGAGGCTAGTTTTGATTCTGCAAATTTGAAACTTTTGTTAGGTTTTGTGCCTGTTTTTCTACTTGATACTTTCTGAATTTACTTGATTAGCATATTTCAAACCATTCTCTGATGCTGGAGACCATTAACAGTATTAAATATGTAGTTTGGGGTTTTGTTTTTTGTTTTTTTACTGATTGTAATAATAAGCAATTTTCTGGTATTGGGTTGACTATAACTACTTAACTAACATGACCTTTCTGTAAATGTTTTAAGTATAGTTGTTTTTTGTTTGTTTGTTTGTTTGTTTGTTTGTTTTCCAGTTTGGGGAGGGTGCTGGCACAGAATTGAAGAGTAGAGTAGCTGAGAATATGCGTATGCAAGAGGGTAAATTAAATTGTGTGCTTATTTAATTAAAAGTTTAAGTGGTTTATAAATTTACTTCAAGGTAAATGGCATGTATAAACTCAATTACAATGAACCCATTTTAATTAGCATATATCATAGTTTGATTTTTTACAATTTGAAATCACAAATGACATCTTAGCAAGAATGAGATATAATTTCTTAAGCAATTGGGCCATGAAGCCTTTATTCAGCTTTTAGAAAAGGAGATTACAAGTTTCTTTTAAATATGCATGTATATTATTGGTTTCAAGTTGCATTTTATAATCTGTTGAAGTCATATCACTTTAAGTGATCAAATTCCTAATGACTGTCTAATAAATATTGAGGTTACCTGTGATTCTTAATAAATCATCCCCTTAGGAAATAAGTTTAAGTAATATTTACCATGCAATTGGAGCTGACAGGTCTTCTTCTCTCTCCAAAACTATTTTAGAATAATCTCTATGGGAAAATTTCCCCCCCATTTTAAGTATTTCTTCACCTACTTTTCAAGAGGATAGAAACAATGAAATTTTGTTAAGAATTAAGGGCAATGCTTTAGTCCTTTGTTACTTAAGATATGTGTATCCTAACATCATCTTAGCTGACCATGTTTCATAATCTGTGATTTGTGTGTTGGTAGTTTTGAAATGTCTGGGCTAAGAAAAATTATGTTCAGTTATCAGAAACTAATAAACATAAGACATTTTTATATGCAAGAAAAGGCAGAGAGTAAATAATTGCACTGGTGACCAATACTGTAATAATCCTGTTTTACAATATGCACTTGACAGGTTGTAATAGTGCTAATTGAAGAGACTAATTCACACTTGCTTCATTCTATTCAAAGGCAAAATCAGCAGCTTGTTTTGCTTTTGACCAGATGGTCCTCATGAACACCTACTGTGCACTTTAAGTGCTTTACTAGAATTACAAAGGCTGGGGGCTGCGTTCGACTCCAAATGATTTGAGAAGAGAGAGAGAGAGACAGAGAGAGAGAAGAGGAAAAAAACCCCTCTGTGCTCAATGGATTTGGTGCAAGTAAATTAATTCTAGTGGACCCATTACACACTGAGCCCCCTTTTCAAAGCTCTGAGCCTCCTCGCTTGCTCTGTAGCAATGAGAAAGAGAAAGAGAAAGGCAGATTACTGCAAACAGAAATAAAAAAAAGGGCTATGAAAGGGAGAAAAGAGGCCTTGAAGCCTTTCATATCATTTGAGTTTTTCAAGTGCGTTATTTTTGGGGAGGGTGGATATATGAAAAGCCAATTGGAGTTTTTTTTGTTTTAAAGTGCGCTATTTAAGCACCATGAATATAGGCGCAAGAGCAACAGTTGACTGAGTTTACTGTGATGAAGCTTTGTGTCCGAGGATGAATCAAATTCATTATATTCAACTCTTTGTGTTTTAACATGAATGTAGGGTTAGTTTCACAAGACTGTGTCTGTTTAGGATAATTATAATTTAATATTTTCCTTTCATAAAGTTATCACTGTAGATGTCTAAAATTTTAATCAAAGCAGATTTTGTACATTGACTTTGAAGCACCCTGACAGTTTAAAATTCAAAGGAAAGCTTTTTTAGTTTTCAAAAGAAAAGAAAGACTCATTCTAATGGCATTGAAGCAGAGATTATTATAACTAATTAGAAGTCACACATCTGTTAGCTTTTGGTTTGTGACTTACTTATGTATTTTTTGAGTAAAATATATACTTTAAAAATATATTGCTGTTACTGAGTGAACCCAAAAGGATAAAATGCACTTAATAGAGAACCATTTATTTGAGCCAACCATTTTTGCAAATTTCTACCCAGTCCCATAAAAATATATAGTATATTAAAGTCGATTAAATGTGAATGGAATTGTATAATTAATAACCTTAAATTAGAATACACTTCCAGACAAAATATTTTCACATAGTTCTTGTTAGCATAATTCTGATTGTTAACCAAAATTGTAATGACATAACAAAATAGAGCAAACCGAATTTGTGTGAATTTATAGTTATTCTTATCCTTCAAGCTGTTTATGTACAATTGTAATTTGGAATATGGACACTGTAAAATAATGAATTCTTCTAAGCAATGTGGGTTAAGATACAAAGGATCACACCTAGGGCATGTCAGTAATTTTGTATGTTTTTATACTTTTAAGTTTAATTCTTGTGATACATTTTGTTGCAATAGTCTACTTTTGTTTGAGGGTGTACTTAACACTGTAATTCAAGTTCATTTTATTATAGTTATTAGCAAAGAATATAATAAAATCATGCCAATAAGATATGACTTAAAGATAATTGTTAACAATTCATAGAGAAGACTATTTCTAAGTTTGGCCCATCTCTTTAAATGAATGTCTAGAAATTTATACTTTAAAAGGCATGAAGCACTAATAATACTTTATATATCAATGTATGTTAATTACATTCTCAGGAAATAAAATGTAGTAATGTAAAAACAACTACAAAAACATTTTAAGTTTTATTTTCAAAGACTTTTAATAAAGAGGGTAGCATAACATGCCTTCTGTGATATTTAAAATAAAATTAGATTCATTTGCTATTAATGTCATTACTTTGGGCTTCATTCATTGAAATATAAATTTTGAGGTGGGGAAGAACATAAAGGGAATCCTCAAACCTTCAACCAACAAAACATAATGAAATTTATAAGCAATGAAGTGTTAATGAATTGATATCCTTTGGGAGAAAAGGATTTCTAGAAAAAATATGAATGATTAGGAAAACTTACTGAAAAAAAATTTTTTTTTGCAGTGGACTGTTTAAACTGAAGGTAAGACTAGTAGATTCTCTTTCTTGTAGGTACCATAAAAAACTACCTTTAAGTCTAGAACTTCAGTTAGCAGACATGGATTGACCATGATGGTGCACTTACTTAGGTAGGGCTAATTCTTTGGTTTCATAGGCATAGTAGTTGGAGCCTTTCTCCTCATGAAGAAGAGTTTATTTCAGTATTAAAATATTAACCCTAGATTCCTGAATGCCAGAGACCATGTGTCCTGTAGGGGAGGGTTGGAAAAGGCTACAATTTTTTTTTATAGACTTGATAGGTATGATGTTACTTAAGCTGAGAAATATTTTAACATTTAAGTATCCTCCAGCCATAATATAAGAATAATAACCTCATTCTTTTCCTGAACCATCCCCAGCAAAGAGAGGGAAAAAAGAGAGAGAGAGAGAAGTAAATCAAAGGATGGGTAAGTGAATGTAGAGTGCTCATAAACATAACCTAGATTGAGTCAAGGTATATTAAGGCCTGCATGTTGAAAATTATTTACATGTTTATCCTTATATATCAAAGATTATTTGGCCATAACCCCTTACAACATCTGTTTATGATCATTTTTCTTTTGTCTAATGTGTTTTGGGTATAACTTAATATTACCTAGTCAAGGAGTTCTTTTTCAAACATACTTAGTATGGAAAAATAAAACTTAAAAACCCTATATAACTCAGTTTAGAGTTATATTGCCTTATTATTACTCAATACATTCCTTTTTTAAAAAAATATTTTTAAAAGAAAAGACTTTAAAAGCTTTTAGCAAACATTTTTTATAAATGACAAAATGTATTCCTTGCTTTGTAGTCATTGCGTGACCAGACAGTAGAGTACTGGATTGTTTTAAGGTTTTTACAGCTGCAAGGCAAAAGCATCTGTTCATTGCAAAGCCGGCATTGTTTAATTTTGACACTGACTTTTCCATGCGTCTTGTACCAAGCACTGGATTAGATGCCACTAAGATGAAATTTGTTTTAAGTTGCTCCCAAAGTGCAGCTGTCCCCATATACAGCCTTGTAGCTTAACCAAAACAGACAGACATAGGATCAATCAGAATCTTTGTACAGGGTCACCTTACTAGGCTAGAAAGGCTCAGAGAAGGAATGTTAATGATATTTATTGTGAATAACTGCAAAATTAGTCTCCAAGCTGATTTAGTGTATGTAGAAATATACCTTTCCCCGATTTAGGGCAACAGAACCATTATTCAATATTAAGCTTTTAAACGGGAGTATAATGGTCAAATATTAAGGTGCCTATAATATACACAGGCACTGTTCTTCCTGCAATTGATTACAAGAAAAATGATCAGTTTGTTGGTCACTAAAGTATTAATCGACTGAAAATAAAACTCAATCTAAAATGGCTCTGCTAAAATCTTGAGAAGTGGACATTTTTATAGAATGATAATTTTTCTTTAATGTTTCAAGTGAATGAAAAATGAAAGAGCACCTCACTTCCCGGGTTTCCTGGGATTGTGTGAATTTCTACCCAGCTGGTCCAAATTGATTGATACAGGGCCAAATATTTGTCTGCCTACATTTCAAAGTCTATAATTTGCTAATGAATTGTGGTAATAATCTTTCATCATACATGAAAGATTTAGCCAAACAATTTGCTAAGTATGTATTTTGATCATAAAATTTTTGGACTTACACCAAGCTTTACATCTATTTTACAGCTTATGCATGGGGGTGGAGGGAGAGCAGGGGGAGAAATAATACTGAACATGAGCACTTGATGGAAAGGGATGAAGGAAATGAAGGAAGAAGGTACTTTGGAAAAGAGTAATGCTGGGAAAGTCCTGTGAGTGACAGTGGAAAACAAATTAGATTTGCACTTGGAGTACAAAATAGAATTTTTTTAAATGCCAGCAGTTTTAGCCTGGGTTGTCCAGAGGTATGGTATCCAGGTAGATCAAGTCAAGGAAGGAATATTTTTCTGTTTGGCTACAGCTTTTCTACATACTGATTATAGAATAATTTCCTAGAAACTTTATGCCAGGAAAGTCAAATGCCCACAAATTGAAAGTAATTGAAGGCATAAGAATAAAAGCCAGATGTTTGTTGGGGTTGATGTAGAGACTTAAAAAAAAAGAAAAACAAAACAGTGAAGAACTAAATTTGATTTGACCAGTTCTAGAAGATGAGAGAGGAACCTTCTAGTTAAGCTACTGAAATAACTGTGGTTATCCAAGAAAATATTTTCTCCCTTTAAAACAAAGACTGTACAAAGGACATTGGGGCTTATATTTGTGTGTGGGGGGGTTGATATTTAGGATTAAATAACCTCCATTTGGGAAAGTGTAAATCTTAAGTATGTATTTTTGAAGTGCAACATAAGATAGATTCCAGAGAAAGCCCAGGATTAGCCAGTGGAGTGAGAGGACAAGAAAATGTTCTAAATAAGATTCTGTCCTGCATCAGTAGTTTTTGTTTCAATGTTAGAGATCATGTTAGAGAGTACCATGACTTCTTATTTGACTGACATACTCTGAATTTTTTTTCAAGTTGTCCGTGAGGAGAATATTTAATAATATTGATAAAGTTTGCTTTGCTTTGCACATAGGTAGTTAAAAAAGGAAAAGCAGGTAGCTAGAAAGAGAGAAACCATATTATAAAAGAGACTGAACCTTCTGTTTTATAGATTTTAAAGATACACAGCTTTAGGATTTTTACATACCCGCTAGACCTTTTATGTCACATTTCCAGAGCATTAATTTCTATCCACTTATGTAATTCTCTTTTCTCTGATAGAGCTAAGCCTGTTCTAAATATTAGTCCAGTGAATGTCTGTCCAAGATGGCACCATTGGAAACTCCTAACAACATAATAGGAAAGTTAAAGATTTATATTCCAAACTATAGCTTTATTTCAGATAAATTGAAATCTTGTCTTATAGTTGACTTTCTCAGCCTCCTTCCTTCTATTTTTTGATTTTTTTCTGTTTCATCAATTTAATACTTGTCATAATTCTTTTGCAAGTATATTGTTATCACATTTATGATAGTGCAGTTAATATAGAAGAGATCCTATAATCATTATGAAAGAAAAATTATCAAAATAATATTAAATAAAAAGTTATGAATGAGATAGTGCATTTCTGATTCTTGTTAACAACTTTATAAAAATTGCATTTCAAGAACATTAAAGTTATAGATTATATATTGTTAAATTCAAATTATGCTGTTGCCATTTTATTCTAGTGCTTTTCATATCCTTTTATCAAAAGCACTTTACATTTATTTACATGCCTGCATTTGCCTTAAAAAAACTATTTCCCACTAAGAGGTATGTTTGTAATGCCTAATAATAATTATTACTATAATAAAATATCAGTTAAACATCAGTTCATTTCTGTTGAATTGGGAGTTATTTCTCTTATGCTTCACATTGCAAACAAGGGAATTTTAATTAAGGTGTTTTTAAAGCTGCTATTTTTTTGGGTAAAAATCTTTGTTGCTGATAACAGATATGCACATGGATCACTTTGCTTGGAATTTGAAATTTCAGAAATATATAAAATGTCTTATAAGCCCTAATTTCTGTTGGTAATTGTAATTTCAAATACTGTAACCATAATGTTTGTATATAATGAATGGAGCAATATGTAGAGCATGACTCTAAAAGTGATTGATATATTAACATGCTTACATGTCATAAATTTAAATGACTATCCATGCCTTCAAATTAGTCATCTTTGTTATTGATATGTATATCCTCTGTTGCTCAGAAGTTATTCTAGATTTCCAGGAACTAGCTTTAGAGACAATGATGGTTTTTAATATATTATTTTTGAATGACCTCACGTATGGGCAGTCTTTGTCCTACGAAGGAGACAAATTGATTTGTTGGACCTGCCAAAAGTAATTGGAAGTCAAATATTGGGGCAAGTGGGTATTCAATCTGGGTAGTTAAATTTTTGGTTATTTTCTCTTTCCTGAACTTCTCCTCTCCCTGTGAGTACATATCTGACTTAGCATTTGCCACACTCATTTGCAGTTATCTGTTTACTTATTTTTTTCCCTTGTTAGACTAAGAGCACCTTAAGAAGAGGAAAAGTATCAAATTCATCTCTTTATTTCTGGACCTACCACTTAATCAATTAAGCTTAATGAATGCCTGAATTAAAAAAGAATCTATAACTCATTGAGATTATTTGTACATGAAGGCATTTGCAAAAGTGAAGTCATTCAAGTATTTCTGAATATTTCAAGCATTTCAAGTATTAACATTGACATAAATAGATACTTTTTTGAAGAGGTTATGAGAGGATCTCTCTGATTTGGCTATATAAATTCTCACTTGTTAAAAATGAGATGGATTACACAAAAAGTACAAAATAAAATTCCAACTTTATTATTATTTTTTAAGATTTTTAAATTTGTTCATGAGGGACACAGGCAGAGGGAAAAGCAGGCTTCCCACAGGGAGCCTGATCTGAGACTCAATCCCAGCACCCAAGGATTGCGACTTGAGCAGAAGGCAGATGCTCAACCACTGAGCTACCCAGGCACCACAAATTCCAACTTTGAAATAGATTTATATCATCCTTAAGTTTTTATATCTGCCAGGTTATTTCCTGGTGTTTTCTTTGTAAGTGAAGTTATAACTGGTTTTTATTAAAAATTGTTTTCTGAATCTATGAGTTGCAATCACAGATTTTAATCAAACTATTTCTCAGGTGACAATTAGTTAGCATGTGATAGTAGAAAGATCATTATACTACGGTGTAGGGAATCTGAGTTCTAATCTTCTACTGTTAACATTCTGCAAGATCATCTGGCCTTGAGTGGCTTGGTATTTCTTTTGAATTTGTTTGACTTTTTTATGATGCATAACTGCAGAGACTCAAACTTTTTGCTGGTGAAAATGTAAAATGTCTTGGTACTTTAAAGTATGTGTAAAATCCCTATGTCCCATTGAACCTGCTGTATACTTCTATTGCAGCATGTCTATCCTTTTGTTTTGTGTTTATTTTCCTTCTTGTGGTAGGCTTCTTGAGGGTAGGATCTCAGTCATTTAATCTTCATATTTATAGCACTAAATGTAGTACCTAGCATTGTATAAATGTTGAATGAGCAAATATTTACATGAGTCACCATCTAGTAGTTGAAAAGAAATTGGGAAACCTGGATTCTAATATCTGATATTTTGCTTTCTTAGCTGTATGAGTTTGGGCAATTCATTTAACTACTCTGGATCTGGGTCATTTATGACAAATCGGAAGTGGTTTCAGAGGTGTTTCCTGCTTCTAAAATTTGATCGTTACATGTGAATTTAGAAATTTCATATGTTCAGTTGAACCTTGTATGTGAAGTGGAGATGGGGGAGAGACAAAACTGGTCAATAGGTGGTCACAGTGTATATATATGTGTATGTATGTGTATTTATCAGTCACTCTGGAATGTAGATATCCCTTTAATACTTAAGGTGTTATTCAAGATGTTCAAGGTTGAAATAGAGGCCTCTCTTGTCAGGGTGTTTGAATTTTTAGAATTGAAATTTTTTTCGAATAATAAAGAATTTTATTTTTATCTTAATGTAGACTTTAACCTTGAATACATATGATGTAACAAGACTTTAAAGGTGAATTGCATAAACTAACAAGCCTTTCTAATACATAAGATTTTTAAATGTTGAGATATATAAAAGTAAGTGATATTAGTGCCATTAGTTTTACCTGTGGTAAGTGAATTAAAATTCTGTGAGAATATCAGGACTATAAAGATACCACCATAAGGATACACCTGTAGATCCGTGGAACCAAATTGGAAGTCCAGAAATAAATCCCTTACACTCAAGGTCAATTAATTTTCAGCAAGGTTGCCATGACAGGTAAACATGGAAAGAATAGTGTTTTCAGCATAAGGTGATGGGACAACTGGATATCTACATGAAAAAGGAAATTGTACTACTCTTTCACATCATATGTAAAAATTAATCCGTTGGTTCAAAGACCTAAATATAAAAGCTAAAACTATAAAACTTGTAGAAGAAAACATAGGAATAAGTCCTTGTGACCTTGGGTGGGTTAGGTGATGGTTTCCTTAGATATGGTATCAGAAAGACAAGCAACAAAAGGAAAAATAGGTAAATTGGACTTCATAAAAATGAGAAAACTTTTATGCCTCAAAGGATATCATCAGTGAAATGAAGAAAATACAGAATGGAGGAATGTATTTCTATATCACTTATTGGTAAGAAACTTAATATGGGATATATAAAAAACTCTTAAAACGCAACAATGAAAAAACAAATAACCTAATTTAAAAATGGGTAAAGGATTTGAATGGATATTTCTCAAGAGAAGACGCAGTATGCACATGAAAAGTTGCTCAACGTCTTTCGTCATTAGGGAATTACAAACCAAAACCAGAATGATATAGCATTTCATATCACTAGGATGGCTAGCATAAAAAAAGATGACAATAACGAATGTTGATAAGATGTTGAAAAATTAGAACCCTCAGATATTGCTGGTGGGAATGCAAAATGATGCAGTAGCTTTGGAAGACAGTTTGGCAGTTCCTTTAAAAGCTAAAAAAGAGTTACCATATGACCTAGTAATTCTGCTTGTAGGCATATACCAAAAGAATTGAAAACATGTTCACACAAAAGTGTGTATGTGAGTATTCACTGAAGCATTATTCTTATTAGTTAAAATAGAAAAACAGTCCAAACATCCACCAACATATCTGATGTATGAATAAACAAAATATGGTATATCCATAAATGGAATATTATTCAGTCATAAAAAAGGAATGCAGTACTGATATATGCTACAACATAGATGAATCTCAAAATTATGCTAAGTGAAAGAAGCCATACACAGAAGGCCACACATTAAATGATTCCATTTATATGAAATGCCTAGAATAGGCAAATGTATAGAGACAAAAGATAGATTAGTAGTGAAACTGCTCTCTACTGTAATGGTGGATACATGTCATTCAGACTCACAGAATTTATAATAGCAAGAGTGAATCTTAATATAAATTATAGACTTTGGGCGATCATGTGTCAGTCAATGTAGGTTAATCTGTTGTAATAAATATACTACTTTGGTGGGGATGTTGCTAATAGAGAAGGCATGCATTTGTGGGGGCAAGGAATATATGAGAAATCTCTGTACCTTCTGCTCAAATTTATTGTGAATCTAAAGCTATGCTAAAAAAAGTTAAGTCTATTTTAAAAAATTAAGAAGTAGGTAAGTGTTTGCCAGGAACACATGGTGGAAGAAAGGGGAACCACCGGTATGGCTGCTAATGAGTACACGGTTTTATTTGTTGTTTTGCTTTGTTTTGTTTTTTACATAACCTCCCAGTTATGCAACACAATGCATTTAAAATATTAAATATCTTTAATAATTATTTATTTACATGTTTTATAAGCATAAAACTTTACATAATGAGAAATATAATGTGATTTAAACATAGATCTTCATGTGTATTCCGAGTGTTTAATAAATTAAGAAAGTCAATTTAAATCTTATTTATATGTATACAAGTTTGTTTTTGTACACAAGATCTCTCATGATAACATGAGATAACATGATAACATTATCTTTCATGAAAACATGAAATGTTTTCATCTTCCCACAGTGTGACTCCATACTCATTAGACGGTAACTCCCAATCTTCTCTCTACCCCAACTGCTATTTTACTTTCTGTCTCTATGAATTTGACTACTCTAGGTACCTCACATAAATGGGTTAGTATTTGTCCTTTTGTGATGGGCTTATTTTATTTCACTTAGCATAATGCCCTCATGTCATAACATTTTTTGGAATTTACTTTTTAAGGCTAAATAATACTGTATATACCACATTTTATTTATCCATTCATCTGTTGATGGGACATTCAGGTTGCTTACACTTTTTGGCTATTGTGAATAATGATGCTGTGAACATGGGTGTACAAATACCTAATCAAGCCCCTGCTTTTAATTCGTTTAGGTATTCTTATAACATCAGCTAATATCAGTCCTGTTGCATATGGCTGTGTAGGTTGAAAATGGCACCTCCTGAAGCTGTGGGATACAATGGTCTTTTTTTTTTTAATTTTTAATTTATTTATGATAGGCACACAGTGAGAGAGAGAGGCAGAGACACAGGCAGAGGGAGAAGCAGGCTCCATGCACCGGGAGCCCGATGTGGGATTCAATCCCGGGTCTCCAGGATCGCGCCCTGGGCCAAAGGCAGGCGTTAAACCGCTGCGCCACCCAGGGATCCCACAATGGTCTTGATGAGGATGTGACTGTAGGACTTGATGAGTGTAGTCACTCTTCCTGCTATATAAATAGAGATACGGGGCACCTGGTTGGCTCAGTCAGTGGTGCATGCGACTCTTGATCTTGGAGTTGTGGGTTCAAGCCCTGTGTTGGGTATAGAGATTACTTAAAAAAATAAAAATGTTTGAAAAATATATAAATAAATATAGGTACTAATGCAGATTATAAGAGTCCCCAATAAAGTCATTGTTTTTTTCACCATTGTATGATTTATTTATTTCATTTCCTAAATCTGTATTCCACTCACATGGCCTCTTCAGAGAAGTAGCCTACCTTACCCTCCTTCGTCTCACTATATAGACTCTTTCCTCATCTGGAAGATTAGCAGTGGTAATATTACTTGCCTAACAGGTATTATTTAATTATGCAAATGAAAATGAGACAATAAAGGTGAATATAACTTTAATAACTAAAATACTCTTTATCTCTGACTTTACTAAATGATATTATTTGTCTCTGAACATGTATCACTATATTTTAAAAGGTTTAACTCTTCCTCTGTTTGATCACTTCTCTTTACACTGTTCTCCCTATAAATTTCAGGAAGAAAGGCCATACTCAGCTGACATATCCTTCAGGAAATCTTCTATAGTTCTTTGTCCTGTTAAAAATGTAACATTTCCATACTACTTCATTTTGCCCTTATATGCCACTTAGTGATACTGTGCCTCTCTGCTCATTTATATACTTGTCCTAGTTCATTGTTCAGCTCTTTGAGGAGAGAGAGGCTATGTCCTACTGATCTTTATGTTCTCTACAGAACTGAACAGAATACTTTAAATAGTAAAGGGGAAAAAGAATATAGAAGAAAAAGCATGTGTTGAAATTGAATTCTATTCAGCTGTTCTAACCATAGCGCTTAACATGCATCTGTTATAGCACTTATTGGATTTAACTGCAAAATTTTGTTTGAAGTCATTAGTTGTATAGTGCTGGAGCTAACTACTGTCAGTGCAAGAAAGCTGATTGCTAGATACTCAGGAATTTTGTGAACCTGATAAATTGTTGATAGTTTGAAATTGGCCTCAGTTGGAGTATTTACAACATGTAAATTGGCAAATTCTCCAAATCATGGCTTTTTGTTTTAGGAGAACCAATTTACCAGCCATTACTCATTGTGTTTCTCTAACCCACAGTAGATTGTGAATTCCTTCAGTGATTTCTGCCTCAATGTCTGTCCTATGATAGGAATACACTTTGCAGAATTAATGAATAAATAAGTGATTGAATATATCAGCTGCCTTATTCCTCTACTGTCTGACTCCTGCTGGGAGAGACTGAATTTCAGAATCTAGTGTATTTTTTGAGACCAAGATCAGAAATGGCCCATTGTCATGGTCTGCAGTTTTCTTTCTGCTTTAGAGTTTGAACCCAAAAAAGTGTCAAGGCTATTAAACACAGATGTTTCAATAGCACAGTAAGGATGGCATTTCTGTCCATTATCACCTTGTTAAGCTACTCCTGCTATGATTTTGCTGCCTACTAAGTTTTTGGCATCCATTGCTTAACTGACTGACTCACCTTTCAATTTCCAAGTTGGAAGCCAGTAGTGTGAACTATCTCAAATTAGCTGAAAGATTTCCTTTCACAATTATAAGAGGTAACTAACTGATTAATTCTCTCTAGTCATAGATGATGTAAATGCCTACAAATGAAAATATGTCTTGGAACTTCAAATATTACTAAAAACTACTGTATTAAAACAACTTGAAATATTTTTCTAATAATATTACTGTCAGTTTTCTAAAAATGACATTTATATCAAATGAAATTTAAAGATAATATTAAAAATTATTTGAATATTTTATTTTTTCTAAAATATCCCCTATAATCATATAAGTTTTTTAAAAAATGACGTGCTTTCTGGCCATTCCATGTGCCATCTATTGCCATCTAAACTCAAAACCATTTTTAATTTCCTTTAAATTTTGAAGACAATAAACAGTTTTTATATTCTATACATCATAGTTGTGTTGTTACATACAGTACTTTAGATTCCTTTCAAAAGGCTAAGATGGGAGCACCTGGCTGGCTCAGCAGTAGAACATGCAACTCTTGATCTTGGAGTCATGAGTTTGGGCCCCATGTTGGACATAGAGCTTACTTTAAAAAAAAAAGGCTGAGATGTACCAGTATGTATTGAATAGGTAACAGGTTCCTTCTTGTACCCAAAGAGGTAAGTAGGCTAATCACCAACATAATTTTTTTATTTCTGAAGTTCTGCTCTCACTTTACACAATAGGTTAAATATTTTGTTGGTAAAATCAAGACACAGAAAATGACATTACACAACATGCATATTTGTTGATTTTATTGAAAGTGCGAAAAATTTCAAACAGTTCTAATTAGGTGCAAGTGCACTCTATCTCTAGAGGTACATCTTTCAGTATCAGCTACTCAGTTGCACGTTGAAATTCTTTGCTGTATGAAAATTGTGCATTGCAGATACTGAAGATACTTGATTCAAAAATAATAATAATGGAGGGGTGACATTTTAATAAAACCTTGCTTATTCTATGGAAAAGTTAAGAGATAGAAGCTATTCTAAAAAATGGGAGATTCCTGTTTGGATTAAAAATTTATAGTGTGCTAGTATTTGTTGTCAAGTGTATATGTGTTCCAGAATATTGTCGGATCATTTCCAGATTAATAAGCATTTGAAATTTGTAATAAATCAAAACATGAAAAAAATTAACTACTTTTTATTTTCCCAAGTTAAGGTCATCACAAATTTTGGTAGAAATGAAGCACACAACTAACTTTTTATTTTATAAAAATAATTAGAATTCTGAATACAGCATCAGTGATCTATATTACATGATCATAAAGTTTATAGAAGGAACTCTTCAAGTTACCATATAGAATAACTTCCAGTAGACTCTGCATATAATTGGTTCATATAAATTCTGTGTTTAAGCGTTCTAAATATAAGAATGGGAAAATCAGAAGTACTTTAAGTTGATATGAGCATCTTGTGGAGGGATAGAAATTCTCTCAAAATTCCAAATATGTGTGAGAGATTTTTGTTTTGGAGAATACTGCATTGAGTAGTTGTTTTTCCTAGATGATTTCATGGGTACTTTTGGTTCTAAAGTACTTAAAATTTGTGATGGATTTTCAAAGTGTTTCCTTAATGACATGATAGAGCATTATGACTTGTTTGAAGGTATCCTTTCTATAATACAAATTTTATCTGAAGGATAAAAAGAAACAAACTTTAAAAAATTATAATTAATATTTAGTGATAAAACTAATTGTCAATAACACTTGAATGCTAGTTTTACAAAACATTAATTAGCTGTTCCTGTTATCAGTTCATCATATACACTATCAGAGCTTAATATTTCTTCAACTTGGAAACCATTATTTTAATCTTTTAAGATCTCCTAAGTTTGTATCTGTAATTAATTAAATATGAAACAAAAATTATTTCTTTTGGTGAGCACCTACTATGTATACTAGATACATCATAGTAAAAGTGGTTTTCCTTTTCAGCTAGATTTTATCTCAAGGCAAAATATTACTTATTGTAAAGCAAAGGTGTAAGTTTTAGGCTCCAGGATTTACTCATGTTTAGGTAATTTACTAGAAGTGGTATATATTGTCAGTCTGTATGATGTTGTTATTAAATGTATTAATTGCCAACATGTGTCGTTAAGACTCTACTTAAATGCTTGTACAGAAACTATTTTATTTTTTAGTATTTGCATTTAGAATATCTGTGACATACAAATCCATGTGGAAATGTATAACAATTACCAATATTTTAATTTAGTTTACCTACTGTGTGCTTTACATTTTAATTGCACAGTGTTGTGCTTTTATTGGTTAAAGTGTGCTTTAGGTAATACTAAATTGAAATATTTAGTATTGCTGGGAGAGACTTACAGAAATAAGATAGAATTTGCTGAGAATTACACTTTGCCTCCTTTACTTAAGTGCATTAGGCTCTTGCCTACCTCTTACTTACTCTTCTATCTGGAACATCTTTTGTATGAATGGCTCCTCATTGTTTGGGTCTCATCTTCAGTGTCATCCTAGAAAGACTTTTTCTGCCACCATTTTTCCAGTCTAACTAGGTCTCCACTACTTTGTTAGTTTCCATCATTAAACTCAGTTTATTTCCTTCATAGGACTGATCACAAATTGTAATTATGTTTTTGCTTACTTGTCTTTCCCATTAGAATATATGCTTCATGGGAGTAAAACCATGCCTATATTATTCCCTGGCATAACCCAAGCACCTAGTTCAAAAACTACAACAAAATTTTGCTGCCTTTAAGAAAATCTCACTCAAACTCACTCTCTTTATCTTTGTGAGGAGACACTTTATGCTAGATCTACCACTTACTAAATCTGACCTTGCAAGGCTATTTAGCCTCTCCATGCCTCATTTTCTTCATCTCTGCAAAGAGGACATATCTCAGTGGTTTGCTATAAAAAATTAACTTTCTTAGTACATTTAGAGCTCTTAACACAATGCTTAATACTTACTAAGCACTGAATACAGATTTTTAATATTTTAAGATGTATTAAGGTTTGGATTGCATAAAAATTGTTTATCATTGTGTCCATTGCTCTTTTTTTGTTGTAAGCTTCGGGAGGAGAGTAGTAGGTATGTCTTACTTACTTGTCTGTACTATATCATACAGTGTTCTGAGGTAAGTTAAAGTCTAATTCAACATCATTAGGTACTTTATTCCATATCCTAAATATCTACAGAGTAATAAAATTATTCTTTTAAAAATTTTTTTTTTAAATTACTCTTTTCATGTCTGAGTGTTGCCATGAACTAAAAACAGCCAACTTCACCCTTGTTCCTCATAATTACCAGAATCTCCAACCACTCAGAACTGCCCTGCATTCTTAGACACACACTTCTGCAACTTCTTGCACCTTTCCTTATTCATGCTCTCTTCTCTTCTGACTGCTTTTACATTCCATGTCCATATCTAGGAAGTTTTTAAAGTCCATGCTCAAAGATGCCACCTCTGTAAAGCTTTCTTTTATCTTCCATGGAGATAAAAATGGCTTTTTCCTCTTAGTTCTTTGTTTATAACTTTTTGGATACCTAATAATGTAATATCTTACATTTGAATCATTTGTAGAAAGCTATCCCTATGTAAAAGAAATATGGACCTCTACATCCAACAGATATTCATAGCACTCTTACCATTTGATAAGAACCATGCTAATAGCTTATAGCACAAGGATAATTTGCATGTAGACTTTTTTTTTTTTTTGCATGAGGACTTCTAAGGAGATAAACCCATGTTTATTAAAGATGACTTAGTAAGTCCTGTAACAGAAGTCTATTAAAGATTGTAGGGACTGGATTGGTTTTACCTATATGTTAAAAAAGGCCTTCTCAGGAGGTAATATTTGAGGTGGACGTTTAAAAATGGGTAAGAATTTTCCAAGTGGACAAGAGAAAAAGCACAGAAGCATGAAAGTAACTGTGTTTTAGGGGAAATACCGTTTTTCTGTTTCTGATATATATAGAAAAAAGTTTCTTTTACTTTCAAGTCTTGTCAGGGTCTTCCCAGCACAGTACTTGACATATAGTAAGTTTTTAATGTTTGAATAATGAATAAACACAAGTGACATATCTAGCACAAATCAGTATAAAATGCTATCTTTTGCTTCCATCTTCTTTTAACTATCTTTATTTTCAGTCCATATCTTCCCAAGTGCTGATACAGTGGCTACTACATAAAGTAGTTTATGTAGTAAACTACTGAGTTTATGCTGCTAATTTAGTAATTTTCATGAAATTTGCCTCTCTTATAGTAGAATTCCTGACACTGATTTAACTGGCTCAGCTTGGGTCACATAATTCATCTTTAAACAAATAACTTGACAGGTGAGAGGATTATTAGTTCTTAATTTGGAGAAGTGGGGACCAAGTCATCTTAAGTGCAGTGGGATGCTTTTAGAGGTTTTAAGTAGAAAAATTACATGATCTAGTTAAGTTTTTTTTAAATACTGTTTTTGCTACTGTGTCTCAAATGGATTGCAGAAGGCAAAAGTGAAAGCACCTAGACTTTTGAGGTAGTTATTGTACTCATCCGGGTGAGAGACAATGATAGTCTAAAAGTTTTGGTTATGAATTAAAAGGAATGAATAATGAGATTAAGGGGAAAATGAAAGATGATGCCTAAATTTTTGACCTGACTGAATGGCAGTGCCATTTATTAAAAGAGGGAGGACTGGGCATGATAATAGTTTAGTTTTGGAAATGTTACATTTTTATTATTTAAGTATCTGCATAGAGAGGCAAGTATATAAATTGGGCAAATTCTCAGGTGTCATCTTTCTCTGTAAAGTGGAAATAATGCCATCTAATAGGGATACTATAAATTATATGACATTTAATAATTTAACGAAGAAATGAATGAAGTTGAAATTCAAAATGAATGAATTCAGATGAATGAATTCAAAATTCAAAATGTGTGAAGTTGAAATTCAGAATGACCACCTTTTTTAAAAAGGACCTAGCTTCCTTTTCCTCAGTAATTTGATTGCCACATTTAGCAGTTACAAAACAATGTACTTTGTGTTGATGATCATATTTGGTAGATAAAACAATCTGGTATAGGAAAATAAATTTTTTAAAAAGCAACTAATTTTACTTTATCAGAGTGTCCAGTTCTTGCCTTCTTCCTTGTGTTTTTACTCATAAAAATGGTGTTTTGTGAAATGTGTAAGATAGAGGAAAAAAGGATTCCCTAAAGTACCGTAGTCAAACACTAATGAACCTGCCCTCAGATATATGCTTGGCATTACTTGACCCTAGAGTTAAAGAAAAAATGACATTGTGGTTTCAATAGCGTACAGTTGCCTGGTTACTCAGTCCCTATACACTTGCCTATGAGGCTAATGCTATTTGTACTTATGAGAGATTGGGGAAATTCCTGATGCAGTTTTTAGATTGTGGGGTATCTTAAGGGTGGCACAGGTGGGTTTAAACCTGCCTGGAGCAGGGGAAAGCCCTGACATCAAGTGTTAATTTTGAATGTGTAGTGGCTATATCAGCTAGTTTTAAATTATCCCCCAAACACAAATTATTTTCCTTTTGTAGTTTACATATCTGGCCTAGATATGTTTCACAATTCATACTTTTCTAAACTTAGTAATATGAAATAAAATAAAATAATTATGTATACTCAGGTTGACATTGAAAAGTGTAACAGCAGTTTTGTCATCATAATAGTAGTTACTATTTCTTACTTACTCAGAAAGTACATAAATAATATATCCATTGTAAATGTCTCAGGATCTCAGAAGCCTTAAAAAAATAAAAACATGACAGCCCCTTTTTGTGAGTTGTATGGTTTTCTCTAAGATAGCTACCAGAGATGGAATGGCTAGGTTGAAAAGTACATTCATTTTATTTTGATAGATATTGCCAAATTCACCTGCTCAGAAAAGCTTTACCTTCTTCACCCACCAGCTAGCTGTGTGAGCATGTATATTATACCAGTCCTGGATTATATCAGTATTTTTAGTTGTTTCCCATTTGAAAGGTGTGAATGATATTTTTTCAATTTGCATTTTCTTAATTACTAGTGAAATTAGGCATTTTTCTGCATGTATTGATTTACCTTGATAGTATTACAATTTCCAAACCAAGTGACTTTGGTATTTATTGAATTACAAAGTGATTAGTTAATGTGCATATAGTAATGGTTGAACTATAACCATGCTGAAACACTTGATTCACAGTTTTACTATAAACAAAGTATATATTATAGTGTATAATTTATTGCTTTTTCATGTGTATCACAGAATGGAATATAGAGAGGCACTTATTATTATGTGATCCTGGTTAAGTTACATATCCTCTCTGTAGATGCCTCATCTACAGATGAATGGGTAACAAAAATATGATTTATATACATAGTAGAATACTATTCAGCCTTAAAGAAAGGAAATCTTGCCATTTGCAACAACATGGATGAAGTTAGAAGACATTATGCTAAGTGAAATAGGCACAGAAGGACAAATACTACATGATACCACTTATATGAGGAATCTAAAATGTCAAATATGGGGCAGCCTGGGTGGCTCGGTGGTTTAGGGCCGCCTTCAGCCCGGGGCCTGATCCTGGAGACCCGGAATCAAGTCCCACGTCAGGCTCCCTGCATGGAGCTTGCTTCTCCCTCTGCCTGTCTCTCTCTCTCTCTCTCTCTCTGTGTCTCTCATGAATAAATAAATAAAATCTTAAAAAAATAGTCAAATTCATAGAAGCAGGAAGTAGGATGGTGTTGCCAGATGTTGGGGAGAAGGAGGAATTGGGAAAGTATTAGTGAAAGGGTACAGAGTTTCAGTTATATGAGATGAGTAAATCATAGAGATGTATTGCAAAGTATAGTGGCTGTAGTAATAGTACTAAATTGTATACTTAAAACTTTGCTGAAAAGATAGACATTAAGTGTTCTTATCACCAAATAATAGTAATAATAATGAGAATAAATAGGTTAGAAGAAAACTTCTGGAGGTAAGGGATAGGTTTATGGCTTAGATTGTGATGGTTTCATGGGTGTGTACTTGTCTCCAGTTTATCAAGTTGTTTAAATATATACAACTTTTTTTATTTTAGTCATACCTCAATACATTTTTAAAGATTTTTATTTATTTACTTATTAGAGGGCAGGGAGTGGGGGGGGGGCCCATGGAAGAGGGAGCGGGAGAAAGAATCTGATTCTTCAGATTCTTTGACCACAAGATCATGGGCTGAACTGAAACCAAGAGTTGGACACTTAACCAACTGAGTCACCCAGGTGTCCCTAAAGTGTTTTTTTTTTTTTAAAAAGAAAATTTGTGAAAATAGTTAATATCTGTAAAAGTGCTTAGAATAGTGCTCGGCCATAGTAAGTGCTATTTGAATGTCTGCTAAATTAATCAGATCAATAAATTTATTGCATATTGAGTAAATGCAGTTCTTTAACCCTCTGGGATCTCAGCATTTTTAATAAAACTTCACGATACAAAGATGTACTGTAGCTCAAGTGTTGATGTCTAAAGCTCACATCTTGAATATGTGCTGTATAAGTATTTGCCAGGATGATTATTAAATTGAAAAGAATATCTAAAATTTGGGATCCCTGGGTGGCGCAGCGGTTTAGCGCCTGCCTTTGGCCCAGGGCGCGATCCTGGAGACCCGGGATCGAATCCCACATCGGGCTCCCGGTGCATGGAGCCTGCTTCTCCCTCTGCCTGTGTCTTTGCCTCTCTCTCTCTCTGTGACTATCATACATAAATAAATAAAAATTAAAAAAAAAGAATATCTAAAATTTTTTCTGTTTTCTGAAAGGAATTGGGTGCAAAAGTATTAGTTTTATTTTTCAGATATTTTATATGACTGATCTTCAGAAACTAAGACTTTTATTTGGAGCAATGTGTAGTGTGATAGGGAAAAACCCGCAGGTTTTTGAAGTTGCAAAAAACAGGGTTCAGATCCAGCTCAAGCACATAATAAGCCCTTTCTGTACCCACAGGATTGATGTGAGCTTGAACTGTCATAACATATGCAAAATGTGTAGATCAAAGTGCCCTGGCACTCAATAAATGGTAGCTGTAGCTGTTTATAATTATGTCTTCTCTCTGTGCTCTGAATACTTTATTGATATCTTTATCATAATAATTACCACACTGTACCATGAATATTTGTTTCTAGGCATAAATATCACAGGGCAGTCACTTCCCTGAAGGCAAGAATATTGTGTCTTTATCTATCTTTGTATCTCTCCTGCAGAGGTTGCAAACTGGCCAACTGCAAGACTTTTTTGTTTGGTCCGAGAGTTTTAAATTTGAACTGGTTGCCATTTAAAAGTTAGGAGACTTAATATTTAAAAAACAAACAAAACAGGATTCCTGGCTTCTGACTTCTCTCAAAGAATGAGATAATTCTGGCAACATTGAACCTCAGATTTTCCATAACAATCAGCTGTTCTGGAGTAGCAGCTGCCTCATAGGATGAGACATGCTCCCCAGTTTGCCATAGTCCTCAAGACCCCAGTATTGCTCCCTCAAAACTAAAGGCAAATGCCATTTGCCCATTACATTTGACACATTTTGTGAACTATCTGGCTGCTCTGAACATTTGGATTTGAAAAAGCTGCTGTCGTGACTATCAGAGGCTAGAACCTCAGAAGTGCTCACGAATCTTGGTTAAATGGATGAATGAGAGAACCATAAACATATACAGGTATAGAAAGTTTACGAGATTTACTTTTAAATACACAAGATGATAGAGGTCTGTCTAACTGTGCTTTAGCAACAGCTGTTCCCATCATCTTTTTCAATTTAGAAGGTGTGGTAGTGTTGGGGTATCAGAGAATGATGTTCTGAAATAACTGGCTTTCATTGGATGTGATTGCCAACCTGCCACAATTTTCAAGAATAGATATCCTCAAATTTATTAAGTACTGGCATAATGCAGTGAAACATGACAAAAAATAAAATATGATCAAATGCACTTGCCATTTATTTTGGAATGCATGACAATATCTATTCACTTGAGCAAAATGTACAAACAACACCCAACTGTGTTTGAAGATGAGGTATCTTTGATCAGAATCTCTGAAATATCCCTTTGAATTTAGCTTTTAGTATAATAAACTTTATTAATTTGTACCTGACAGTAATTTGGGATTTATGATTATTTAGTCTAGTTGAATTAATGCATGACCCAACCTGTGAAGGAAGAGTTAGCCAAGTAAGTGAACCGTGTGGGTAACATTTCTTTGGCAAGGGATGTAGAAGGGGGCAGTAATAAGCTAATGATAAAGAATAGACTTTTCTAGTTCTAGTTTTGGGAGAAGTATCATGGTGCAGTGAAAAAGAGAAAGTGCCTCAGCCCCATACATTTCCTTCTGAATCCTGTTTCTGCTACTTATTAAGAGTTCAAATCCTCAGTTGCTTTTTCTGTTAAAAAAAAAAAAAAGAATAAAAACTGCATTGAAATTAACAGTAAGAATTCAAGAGTATACATGTGTATCTAAAGCACCTGATAGTACCTTTGCATTTCATGTTTCAATGCCTGGAATACTCTTTCTGGGATATGTTCCTTCTCATTCAAGATTCAATTAATCTAAAATAGAGAATGACTTGTAGGAGGCTAATATCATCCTTCATAAAACTTAATATGAAATGATCATGTTTATATATTTACTTATTTCTTTTCCGTCTCCTTCCTTACTGCCCACCCCACCTGCCATATACATACTATATAGAGTGAATTTAAACTCCGTGAAGGCAGATACTTTGTCTCTTAGTTGCTACTACAAAATAGTACCTTCCTCGTTATAGACACTCAGTAGATATTTTTTGACTGGCTGGACAGCTTTATGAATGCTCATGAATTATTAGCACTTAATGAATGTATTTGTTAACTTAGAATAGGTTTATCTGTTGTTATAAAATACATTGAGAAATTCTCCAAATACTTTGTTAGAAGTAAATTATGTGGTTTCTTTAAAATTATTTTTTTAATGTCACCCTAATTTTTAGCATTAATAAAAAGATGATCTGCTTTTTTATAGGAGGAGAAATGTTGCATATTTCATTCTTAACTCTCTTCTCTGGTCCCATTGCGTTTTTAAAATTCATTTATTCAGTCCTTTTATTTACCTTTAAAAGAATTCTATAACAAGTATATTATAGTTATTCTCACATATTTTCTTACCAAACAGATGCAGTTCCTCAAGGGAGTATAGAGGTCTGGATCTTGTTCAACCAGCACTTTCTTTGCTGTATTATAATCACTGAAGTAGTAGATGCTCAGTAAGAATGTATTGAATCAATAAGGAATTGAGTTTGAGACTGGTAATGGTTAGAGCATCCATTATATCTGTCTCTTTCCAGTTCTGCTTCTATGAATGCTTTAGGAATCTTGGCCCCAAAAGAAGGAATTAATTTTGAATCATCACTCTCTTAAATGAAAAACTGCCAGATGTACAGTTAGCATGATTTGTTATAGTAATATTTAAATTGTTGTTATTGTTCCCAGGTAACCATTTTGTGAATGAATAAATGAATAATAGACCTAAATATTGTGGCAGCTATTTAATCAAATTTACATTTTTATCTAAATATTTGACTACCTTGGATATTTAATGATTATAATATAGCCCATTATTGCTTTCTTTTTTTCAAGTAAGGTATTATGTATATTTATTCTATCACTGTTCCTTCAATTTCGGAATAGTAAAGCAGATAGTTCCTGTTGATGCTTACTAGGCTACTTTAACATCATTAACAAGACAAAAGTATTTGTGTGAAAAGTTAATTTAGCACATTATTTCTGTTTTTATGTCACAAGAACTATAAGGAAATGAGAATGAGATGAAGTATGTATTTAATCAGTGGTATGTTTTTACTTTGTTCTGTGTTTTCTACTTCCTTAAATAGTCTTAATATACTGTTCAATAGGGTAAGTACTATCCACATGTGGCAATTTAAATTTAAATTGATTAAAATTAAATAAAGTTTAAAATTATGTTCCTTAATGAATTACATTAGCTAGCTGTGTTTTAAATGCTCAGTAGTCACATAGGACTAGTGGCCACCCTTTTGGACAGCACAGATATGGAACATTTCTTTTCTATATCACAGAAAGTTCTGTTAGCACTGGTAGACCATCATACACACAACTCCTTACCCTTTATTTTGCCACATTGTACATTGGATTTTTTGTTTATAATCTGAAAATGAAGTTTAATATTTTCTAGAGATACTACCTTGCTAGTTTCTTGAAATCTCTTACCCCCAAAATGGTTGTTTTATCAACTATATATTTAAATCAATTTGTTCTTTTTTTCCTTTGTTTTTCCATTCATTAGGATAGTCAACCTGACATTTTTCACCATTATTTACAACTCTTGAGTCTGTGATGAATACAGTTGAAGTAATGCCTCTAGGTATTATTAACTTGTAAGACAACATAGCATATGACAGTGTCTCCATGCACCTCTTTTACCATATACAATGAAAAAAAATACTTATTAAATGGTGATTTTTCCCCCTTTATCTTATTAAGTAAATTATATGGTCCTTTTATATGGAAGCCTCCATAGTTAGAGATGTAAAACAGCAATTTCTTGGTTCTATAGCATGACATAGTTCAGAGCTGAGATTAGAGAAACCCCGTAGAGTTGTTAATACTTGAGGGCATCCCCAACTAGAAAAGTATGTGAATTTAGGCATGGGAGGAAGGAAGGATCTGCTTTAAATTTAGTGTAGGGTCACTGAATCTTAATGATAGATTAAACAAGGGAGGTAGAATAATGAATAGGGGTATGCAGTGTGTAGCACTAATACCAGAAGTCCATGGTTTGTGGCGGTTTTTTAATGTCCTTTCCCATATGGTTTTGAATAGAGTAGGTTATGGCAGGGATGAGCTAAGGAATAGCTTTGTTAATGAATAAATAGGAGTAATTTTTTTTAAAAAAAACGGGAGACTTCAGACAGTTTATTTAGAATGCCTGCTTATTTAATGAATCATGATTTTTAAAAAAACATTTTCTGGTCTTAATACATTAAGTGGAATGCTAGGGTTTTCCTGTTATTTTCTTTATAAAATGGCTATATTTACATTTCAGAGCCAGCCTTAACAGTGAAATCTTTGGGTTGGGATTATAACTGCCTTAATTAAAACCCAGTTGTATAGAGCTTCTGAGCATTGGCAGCATCAGTCCTTAGTTAGGGTTTGGTGTCCAGTATTAGACTTTAGTTTATAGTGTCAATTCACTTTGATAAGTTTTAATTAAATTGTCATTTGGAACAAGTTTCCAACTCTACCTCATTCATCTAAAATTAATAAGGTATGTGATTATGGTGCCCATCCTCTTATTACAATTTTGCTCTTAGTCAAGGCAGCTACTTTCCTTAAGATATCCTCCCTGCCCTCCCATATATCTCTTGAAGAGAGTAATACTGAAAGCTGATCTTGGAAAGTAGCAAGTTAGAATAGGAAAACCTAATTGGACGCACTTCTAAATATCACTCAGGGCTACTCTCTTTGGAGGAGATTACTTAATATTTTGGGAAGGAGAGAGGTTAAATAGGTTGTCTCTGGTGTCTTGATTAAGTAGAGTGAAGGGAAATGTAACTCTCCTGACTCCAGGGCCCCAAATGCAAACACTGGCCTAGTGTTCCCAAACTTTCTCCTTGATGTGGATGACTTGAATGGTTTATTTTCACTTGATGAGCCACACCCCCAGGCCACTTTAGTATTCATGGCAGACCCCAACACTAAGTCCTTTTGTTGTCTTTGTTTTTTGCATTTTTTTGTTAACAAGAAAAGATAAAATTATAAGAGACCTGATTATAGACTGAGCTTCCATTGCTGATGGTTCCCACCACTTTTTTCAGCATCTCAGAGAAAGGCAAAGGCCTGGATGGGCAACAGAAAGCAGCAAAGCAAACATAAACATCATGTCTGAGCATCAGTGTGGTGCTACCAGAATGGATAAAAGATACACAGTCTTTATCGAAATGTAAAGATGGGTCTTTGCTCAAAACAGGATGATTGGCAGCATTATAAATTTGAAGTTTGCTATAGAAGGAATGATCTTTTCTTTAAAAAAAAAATTTTTTTTAAGGAAAGAATAAATGAATGAAGAACTTTAAAAATCTGCATTATCATTCTGATTTAGACTAACTGAATGACATTTGGGCAAGTAGTTTAATTTCTGTGTGTATATGTGTGTGTGTGAGAGAGAGAGAGAGGGATAAAAATTTAAAAGAAAATGCAATTCTATAAAAAAAATTTGTAGGATAGATTAATGGCATTGCCCTACAATTTTACATTAAAACCTGTAGAGGTTGTAACTAAAACAAATTCTTGACCATATTTTCACTTGTTCAAATCAAAAGCATAAAAGAGGGGTTGGCAAGAGTGCCCAACTGTTGAGAGAAGGAAAAGTAGAATAAGGTAGGGCATAATATACTGCATATTGGCAAAGTAGAAGAAGCAGGCCCATAGTGTGAATGTCTTCATATTCTTTTGTTCTAGGCAGAACTCTTACATTAGCATAGGGTGGAAACTCAGAAGGCTTTGAGCAAAAGTTTATAAGAGAAAGAGCCTTTGCTACCTCTCACTTTATAGTTTATTTACTGTTTTAACAGTTCTCCTTTTGCTTTATTTTCCTTGAAAATTTTTTATCTTGCTATTTCTTCCCCAGCTGTGTGTGACACCAGGAACTGCCCTCTTACTGTGAAGGCCACATTCAATTGTTGAAACAATAACAAGTTGCTACTTGATCTGGCAGTTGTCATTCCTCTATAGTACTTAAAAGTACACACTTAAAAATCTGTGTTGTCATTCATCTATAGTACTTAAAAGTACACACTTAAAAATCTACTGTTTGTAACTTGCTCTACATTGCCTGGTGCAGTACAACAGGTGTGAAAAGGTTCTCTTGGTCTCATTCAGAGTAAGTAAGACTTAGAATCTCAGAGAACTAAATTAAATCCTTATCTCACCATTTATCAACTGGAGTCACGTCACCTCAGGTAAATTATTTACTGTCCCTGAGCTCCAATTTGTAAAATGAAGATAATATGTAAATGTTGTTTGTGAGGATGATATGTTAACATAAAGCCTAGTTCTTGATTTATGGAAGATACTCAGTAAATGTTCACTTGCTTCTCTTTCCTTCCCCTTTCCTTTGTTCAGGGTTACTTATAATTAGTAGCACAGCTGAAATGAAAACTAGGTTGTTCTTACTCAAAGGGCATGTGTTTACTTTGAATAAAAACAAAACAAAATTCTTATTATAGAATAAAAATGTAGAAAAGATAAAAAGAAAATAAAAATGTGTTATAATTCCATGATACAGAGGGAACAAATTTTCCCTCTACTATATATCTTTTTTCTGTATGCACACATACGTAATGTATAATATAATATACACATAAGTATACGTATATATAGATGTAATTTAATAACAAGCAGAAATGTACATAATTTTGTAACCTGTTTTTTTTCTTTAATATGTACTTTTTTTTTTTTAAGATTTTATTTATTCACGAGAGACACAGAGAGGCTGAGACGTAGACAGAGGGAGAAGCAGGCTCCTCTAAGGGAGCCCAATGCAGGACTTGATCCCTGGACCCGGGATCATGCACTGAGGCACCCAGGGGTCCTTAATATGTACCAACTTTTAATGTTAGTAAATATTCTTCTACATCAAGAACAGCAAACTTTTGCTATAAAGGGCTGAATAATAAATATTTTAGGCTTTGCAGGCCATACAACCTCTGTTACAACTACTCAGCTCTGCCATCATGGTAGTTCAGAAGTAGCCACAGATCATATATAAACAAATGGAAGTGATGGTGTTCTAATACAACTTTATTTACAAATATTACAGACTAAATTTGGCCTCTGGGCTGTGCTTTGCTGACTCTGGTTCTACATCAGCATTTTAGTGGACGAAGGATATTTTGTTTATTTAATTATTTATTTAATTATACTATTATTGAATATTAATTGTGCCAATTTTGTATATGTCTGATGATAGATAAGGTGCAATGAATATCCTTGTATTTAAATATTTGGTACACATATTATATCCTGAGATTAACTTCTACATTAACTGCTTCTGACGTATCAGATTGTCTGCTAAAATTCAGACTTAAAAATCAAAACATTTCTGATGTACAGGTTTTTCTCAATTGACATAACCTTTGAAGTAATACATAAAATTGAACTTTATAAAATGGTTAAGTTAAAGTAAAACTCCTAAAAATGTTCTTATGATTGTTTCATTATTTCTAAGATTGACTCAACTTAATTGGTATTTTCTGTTGTGGAAGTAATTTTAAATCAATTGATTTACTTTATTTTAAAAGCGAAATTTTAAGAGCATTTTTTGAGGAACCTGATATATTCATTGAAGTTATTAAAAAACATTTGTATCTATTAGACCATTAAATAGTTGGAAAAACTTTGCTCTCTTACTGTTTCCATAAAGTATAGATAGGAGATATTGCCCTGTAGGACAAGGTCTTGACTGACTGATAATGAGGTTAACCTCTTGCTATTTTTCCTTTGGGTCTTGTTCCAGCTTGCCTAAGAGAGTGACAAAAAACAAAACAAAACAAAAAACTGTTTAGCTTTTCATTTGCTTCAAACATGGTTCTCTGATGTTTAGGAATATTTTTCAATTCAGCTGATGGATACAGATATCTTCCAAGTTTGTTTGTTTATTGTGACCAATAGATCATTTATTGTGGATTTGGAGTTTTACTGTATTGCCTAAATATATAGTATAGCCAGAAAGCAATCGCACTTAAGCTTAAGACAGAAAAACAGAAGAATAACACAGATTTTCAATGATAATGTCTCACTTATTTCAGTGCTATAAAGTCTGTAGTAAAGAAGTAGTCGGGTATCTCATTAATTTCTTAAACTAACAATGATCACTTTGTCATTCAAATAAAATTATAGCATGTCTAGAATTTCAGTAACAAATCATTATTAATCACATTTATTCTCAAAAATGATTGTCTACATTAGGCACAAATTCAAAGAACTTTAGAATGAATATACTAGAGAGGCATACTTACCTGGAAAAGCCTATGATTCATACATCCTAAAACAGTGCTTCTTAAACTTTGGCTTAGTAAGAATTATCAAAAGAGCTCATTAAAACACAGATTGCTAGGCTCCACAGTTTCCAACACACTGGGACTGGGACAGGTCCTCCAAATTTTCATTTTTAGTTTTCAGAAAGTATTAATACTTTACTCCAGGTAACCACACTTTGAGAACCGTGTTGTAGAAAAATAATTATTCTATTGTTGTTTATGGTTTCAACTTCTGCAACTTCATAATTTCTCTAAACATCTTTTTCCAGAAAGCTCTTCAAATTCAGCATCTTTCCATTTGTGAAATATACTCAGCCTTACTCATCTATAGGCATTTTCCTAGCACGGTAGGAATTCTATTTTAAAGTTTAGGCTTAACCTTTAGGTAAAGATACGAATTTATTTTAATAAATTTATGATCATTAGTTCATGTTTCTAATGACAGTATGAAATCTTATCCTTGGCAGGTTTTCAGGATTGCTAAAGTCCATTTCCAAGTATATGCACTCAAATGCATTTCCATATTTGATTAGCTTTATCATCATTCCCAGTAATCTCTTAAAATGCCAATTGTCAAACTTCTTTACTGACAAGTAAGAGGTGGAATAAGTTTTTTAAGGATGGTATACAGAACAAAACTTAGTTACAGTTGTTGGAATGAAGAATTCAGTTAGAGCCAAAAGATGTTTTAAAGAGCAGAATACAGTCAGTTCAAAGCCTGATTGAAAGCAACTTCAGTTTTATAGTTTTCTTCAAACAACATCTTCATTGTTTTCTGGAAAGATGGTATTTGAGAAAAAGAAATGTCTTGAGTTACTGTTTTTATGAGGAGAGAATTGCTGAGTCTTTTAAATGGTTAATGAGAAGAAGTAATAGTTAAACACTTGGAGCATTGATTTCTGATTTGAATTCTCCAACACAGGCCAGCCCTGAGGGAAGAGGGAAAAAAGCTTGCTAATTAACATTTGATTACTGATGCCACCTTCTCATTCCCCTTGCACCATCCGGTTTCAAGTGTTTTTGTTCAGGAAGGATTTTTAGAAGGGTTTTAACTTGCATCTTAGTAAAACAAATCCATCTGCAAGTGCAGTGAGTATATAATATGTTTAAAAAAGAAGAAGAAAAAGGAAAGTCCTTAGATATGAAGTATGTGTTCAAAACCCAGTCTGGATCAGGAATGATTGGTTTCTTAACTATAAGCCTTTCAGAACACCAAAGATTGCTAGGAAACTGGAAGGAAGCCTAGTCTGTATGCCTTATTTTGATTTAAACACCCCCACACAAAAACTTATTTGTTCAGTGCAGTTATTATTTAGCAAACTCCTAGCCAGAGCATCATTTGATAGTGTGAAGTACTCGGAGTTCAGAGTTTGATATAATTAAAATTTGGATAAGCTCAGGTTCTAATAGGACCAAAGGCCTTTTTCTTCTAAGATTGGTAAGAGAATAAGATAGATGTCTGTTTCAGGATGCTTTTGAGTAAGGGTTGTAATTTGCCATAGTATTCTTAATTCAGAAAATTTAGGAATTAGAATGCTCATAAACTGATTGCTATTCTAATCCCATGACAATTAAGTATTTTGTTTCTTTTTTTTTGCTATATTAAGATGTTTGATATATGAAGAGCCCTGAGCCAGATTTAAAAATTTTAAAGATGTTGACATAAATTAATAGAACTTTACAACTGTATCACTTAGCTAGTAGTATTCTGGCAAAAACCATAGCCTCACTGATAACATTTGGTTGATGGAATAGTTATTTGAGAAACCAACATGACCAGCTTTATTTTTAAATGAGAATTCATGAGAGGAAACTGTTATTTAGCCTTTTAAAAAAATGTAGACTTTTTAGTGTAATAAAAAGCAAAAGCTAAGACTTTTCTCATCTAAGAAAAAAATTCACCTAATGCTCATTATAAATCTGTATTTCTTATCTGAAATTATTTGCAATTTTCCTTTTTGATGTATTAACTCTACTATTTTTCTTCCATGTTCTAGCATTAAATGATTTTAAACTTGCCCACATTACTTGCTTGTTATAGTTAGCTCTTCTTTTCCTGTTTCTATGATTAACTCCAATAGTATCATAGAATTTTAGAATTTTGAAAATCAGAAGTGATCTTGTTTTATGCTCTTCTAATACTGAATAAATTAAGTCTCAGAGAGATTCTACCAACTTGCCCACCAAAACAGCAGGGCAAAATTAGGCCTACAAATCTAGTTTCTCCTCTCATTATTCCGTAATACCTCAAACCTTGTGCCTTTTCTACTGTCAGAATCTGCTTTCACTTGGATAATACTGAAATGACATTTAAAGTTCCCTGAAATGTTTTCCAGTAGTTTGATCATCATTTAGCATGCAAAGAATGATTTTATTAAGGCTGACAAGTTTCTACTAAGTTTTTTTATATATATATTTCAGTTTGAATAGCTATGAACAACTCATTTGAGGCTAATCTGAACCTCAAAATTTAGCTTTTAGCAAAGTAACTTCCTAAGAATTTTTTTCCAAGAAATTCTGGTAAAATTTAACTTAAAAAATAAAATCACTTGAAAATTTATGGAACTTAAAAGAAACCTTTATTGGAGATGAAGATCTAATTTATATAATTTTATACTGAACAGTTCATAATAAAATGGTCTTTTCCCCAGTGCTGTGTTTATCACTGAAAATTCCACATAAGGAAATATGAAGTTTGAAGTAGAGAGCATTGCTTGCTTTTTATGTTAATTATAGTGTAATAAACAGATGTTTATTAATTATAAAAAGCAAATAAATTAGTAATATTAATCCTATACTATTTCAAATTAATATGATTTTTTGTCTTAGTCACAAATAATTGTCTCATCTGAAGCAATGGGAAGAATTGAAACTAATCTTTTAGAAAATCTACAAAACAAACTGAAAAGTCTGTTGTTAATCTAGAATACTTGATCCATATACAGTATAGTTTGCAACATAACTTTATTGTTCACTGGTAATCAAAGCATTTATTAAATTTCTTCAGAACTAATTGAAACATTTACATAGTTTAGCAGCCTGAAATCTCATAGATTTAGAGCTTAATGCATAACCAGAGTTGAAAGATTATGATTCAGCATGATATTGAACCAATGCTGATCAAAGAAAACGTGTAAGACAAAAAGGCCCTTAGGAAATGTTACCCTATGAAGTGCCACTTGTCCTTAACTGGAGTTTAACACAAATCTCTGAAGATAAAACTCCATCAGAAGTAGCACAATAATGGCAGCTGGGCATGCCAGCTACAACATACCAGCCTGTGTGTGTGTTCTTTCTGTCTCTTAAGTACTGTGAAATCTCTGAAATCAGTCTCTCAGTTTCTCTCTCTTCCTGCCCAGCCCCTTTCGCCTTCTTTCTTCCCTTTAATCCTACCTTTCTCCTCCCAGCATCTCAGTCTTCTGTTTCTCCTTCCTTCTTCCCTCTCTGTATTCTTCATTTGATTCATGATGACCTTAAATTCATCTGCATCATTTTATATACAGCTATATTTTGTTATTCAGGTTTCCTAGAATACTAATTTTTTAAAAGAATTATTTTTACTTTTGTGTACATTTGGGATTTTCTCCTTCTCTGCAAGATTGTGACGTAAAATTTTAATTAAGTAAAACTGTCAGTGAAGATAATGGAATTTGAATATCTCCATCAGTAAAACCATCACTCATTTTGTACTTTTGCTATTGTGTCACTTATCTGTCTTTCATATGATGGTAAAATATGCCTGTGGTTACAGCATTGATAAAATATAGAATTATTTTTGAAAGACTAGTTTGTTTTCACCTAAATTGTTGTTTAGTGATTGTGGTTTAACACATGATTCTTTTCACTTAATCTCAGAAACTGTCAATTTAGTTTTTCCATTGGAACAATCCAACATTAGCCTAATATGCTTTGCCTAATATGCTTTACGTTGTACTGTCTCAGCCAAGTTCTGTCCCCATTAACCAGTTTATTCTATGACAAGTTGCTTAACAGATGTCATTCTGGGAAGAACAATGAAGCCAAATACTTGTGCAATGGCTAACATTACTCTAACTTTGATCACTTTTGTTCAGCACATCAGTCTGGCGTTGTGCTTTATACCAACATAACACTATAGCCAGAACATGCTTTTCAGGCTTAGAATAGCACAGGAATGTTATTCAATTCAGTGCAGTTGCAGATGAGTTAATGGAAGAAGAAAAATACTGTTTATTTCATAATACCATATTGTTGTGTTTCGGAATTAAGGTGGAATTTAAAGAATCCCACTCCAGAGTTACTTGTTTATATACCCAACCCATAGTATTTGTATATACTCTTCAGGGCTGGGGTAGGCTTGCCACCTTTCTAACAGATGTAAATATTTGTCTTGCCTTTCTTTTTTCACCCCAAAAAATAGCCAATGAAGCTTTGGTATATCTTGACAACATAATTCAAAAATAACTTTAAGAAGGGAATTTTTTGTGTTGAGACCTAAGTCTCCTCAAACTCCCTTTTCTGACCTTTCCCTTTCTTTTATTAATATAATGCTTTGAGTTTATGGAACACTTTTCTCCTTAAGAGCACTAGTGTTTAGCATGACAGAGTAGTCTGGGCTAGTGGAAGTGGTCAGAAGTTTGCCCGCTGCATTTGGTTAAATTGTTGAGTTGGTAATAATTAATGAAAATTTCCAAACTTAATAAAACTGACCATAAACAAAATACTGCATGGTAGACTGGCCCTTGCTAAGACCCTCTGAAGAAAAGCTGTTCGTTTGAATTGAGTGGGGATCAAGCCATGCCCCCAAGCTCCTTAGTTCTCACTTACTTAGTCTTTTTTCACAGGTGTACATTAGAGATAAAAAATAGATTGGGTTCCATGTTTTGTTTTCTTTCTTTTCTTTTCTTTTCCTTTTCCCCAGTGAATATATATCTCTGTTTCACTGGAAGGATAACTTAGATGTGTTTATGTCTAATAAACAGTAATGTGATACAAGATGCTGTAATTGGACAACATGATACTTTAGGATTCTGCATTTTTAAAACATGAATGAATACTGCTTGTTTTCCATATCGAAGTGGCATCATAGAACGGATTATGTGCAACATTTCAATATTAGCTTTACTTGTTACAGTCAAGGGTAATCCTGTAACTAACCGGAAGAGTTAGTTTAAGATGAGTGATCTCTCAATTCATAGGACTTGTTATTTTTAAAAATTTGTACATTCAGAATGAAATAGAATTTCTGTATCCTATTTATAAGTAAAGCTGAAGACAGATATGACACCTCTTAATTACTGGGTAACATAGAGTTTAACCTTCCAACACTTTATTTGGAGAAATTACTTGCCTCCTGTCCTTTTAAAATGAAAGGTATAATGTTGCTGGTTGAGAGTAGTAGTTTTTCATCTTTAACAGTATTTTGAAAAGTATCATTACTCTATTTTCAGGAAGAGCCTAAATAGTATGTTAACAGATGGTTTTTAGTGAATAATCTGTTGAAATAATTTTTAATTTGGAGTGATATCAAAGAAATAATCTCTGCTTTATTAAGTTTTTATATCTTTGAAACTTACAGCAAATAATATAGTTTCAGGCTTTTCCTCCTGCCCTCTCTAAAAAATGAAACAAAACAAACAAAAACTACCATCTTCTCTCTCTCCCACATAGAAACTTGAGGTACATCTTTTGTTTATTGCACATCTTGAGTCATTTAAAAACTTAATACATTATTAACATTTATAATTATAGTCTATCATAGATGAACTGTGTACCTAAAGATTTCTGACTGAAAAGAAGCTTAAAGTCATCCCGGAATATAAAAACAATCGGTAGAGGGAGATGTTTCTTGAACCTTCATTTCATCTAGCCTTCATTGAGGATCTCTGCTTTCAAATTTGGTTTAGAATTTTTCACAAAATTTTTCTGACTTTTGTTTTCCGAGTTTCAAATTTTGGTTTCAAATCCAGAAGAGAAAAGGAAAAGGAAATACATCACGTAAGTGGCAATGATCCTAAGTCATGTGGAAACCTTATTTTAATTGTGCTTTTTCTTTGTATAGGTAAAGAGAAATGTGTATGACCTTACGAGTATCCCCGTTCGCCATCAATTATGGGACGGCTGGCCAACTTCTGCCACAGATGACTCGGTAAGTGACAGTTGAGTTATCAGTTTTTTATTCTCTTCTCTCTTTTGCCACTTTCAGTCTAATTGGCTCTGATAATAAGCAGAATCAAATGTGTTGAATGTTCCATTGAAAGAACCTTATAAATCAAATAATGTGAAAATAAGGAGTTGTGATAATTTGAATTCACTTGCAAAGCAGATATCATAAACCAAGTATATCAACATTCTTTTGGTAATAATGTAGTATCAATATCAGGAGTTTGATATTGTTTGCTTTCACTTAATTTTTTTCCTTGATGGGAAGAATATATTTAGACGTTCCTAGTGAAATATCCCAAGGACAAAATTTTTTTTCCCTAAATTATAAATGTCTCAAAATCAACCTAATCATTAGATTTAATTTTAAAACTACATTTCCCATAGTCAGTTGATACTTTTTTAAAAAGTTAATTTTTACAGAAATTTTAATGGCTCTTCTTAAATATACCCATAATTTTCATCACCATAAAAAGCTAGAGAAAAAATTTAGTCTGTCGTATTTACCTATTGTTAAATCTATTTACAATGATTATCCTATTGTAAATTTTGAAACCTTTCCTATCTCTTCTCTGTTTGCAGTGATTATTCTTTTCCAAGAAAGAATAATTTTATCATATAAGGAGGCCAGCTGAAATTATATTTTGGCCACTTTTACCCATAATCTTTTTCTGACTAGATACCCTTTAAAAGAAAAAAAAAAAAGGAAAAATTGAGAATGTTTCAAGAATGTTGACATTAAGTCCACTGTTTGTAATAAATAGGGCTAAAAAGAAATTGAGGCTTTGTGAACACCTTTTAATAATAAACACCCACATGTGATTATAGCTAAGAAGTGAATTACCTTTTTGTATTTTCTAGTAAATACTATGTTTCTATCTGGATAATAATTACTCATTCTCTTTCAGCATAACTGTGATACATTTTATGGAAGATAGAAACATTTTTAAACAATTTATGTAGATGATATCTGTGTCTAAATTACTCCATGATTTAAACACTGTGCTTTTGGAAAATGCATTATAGGTTATAAAACTTTAAAAAAACTTATAAAACTTTAATAAAACTTAAAAATAATCAGAAGATAGAGGAACATTTTTTTTAAGTGAACCTTTCAGGAAAAAAATTATTTATGTATAGGCACATTTATTTCTAAGCAACTGATCTTAATGTTGATATAGTAAATCATTAGGATTATTAGCCATGGTTGTCCATGGCTAACTGGCAGGGCTGTGGTTGTTGGTTTTAGTTTGGATTTTTTTTTCCCTGTTGGAAAAAATTTTACACATGTGACAGAAAATGTGCTACATTTATTTTTACAAAAATAAGAATAATGTTCATAAATAATAGCCTTCTGATTATCTGGGGAGACGAGAAACCAGAAATGTTCTTAGCATTGTCTAATAATCTGCTACAAGAAATAATAACATTAATAGAAGAAAATAAGATCCGAGCATGTCATTTAAAATCTCTGAGCTTTAGTTATCTCACTAATTTGCAGTACTGTTATGAGGATGATTAGTGTTTATGTATATGTATATACATAACATGTATATATTGTACCTGGCTCATAGTAGACACTCAATAAATGAGTCACTATTACAATTAATATTAACATAATACTAGCTCACGTAAGTATCACATGCAAGAATTGGCTGGGTTATATAAATGAAATGGAATTTGAGATTTGCTTCAGAATAACTTGTGGAAAAAAAATAACATGTGGAGTTGGTACAGTAAGTAGATAGGCAAATCCATATTAGCCATGTATTGATCATTGTCAAAGCTGGATGATGTGTAAATTCAATTTATTATACTGTTTTCTCAACTTTCATATATACTTGAAATTTTCTATAATACAAGGTTTAAAGCAAAAATAATTTTAAGAACATAAGGTGATTTAGTCCAGAAATGTGAGACTTCATAGGGTTTTAAAAGCTCTGAGACCCCATACTTGAAGATGCCAGATTGAAATAGGCTTTTCAGATGCAAGTTCCAAGAGTGATAAGTAAACTTAGTGAAAAATTCAGTGCTAAATTCTTCTGCAGCATTGTGCCTTATACGTTTTAGGTGTTAAAAAATTAAACTGAGTTGACAGTCTTTTATGAGGCCCATATTTTAATGATTGTTAGAACATTTAATTTTTTACCAGAGTTCTAATGGAATTTCATTCCCTATAGGAGAATATGGAAAGCAGCTTAAACTCACCATATTCGAGACTATAATACTGCCTGGTACTGTATCTAAGTCACAGCTAACACAAGCGGGAATCTCCATTAAGAGACTTGATTCTTTTTGCCTCATTATTCATATTTGCACCTTGTCCCAGAACCTGTGAAGTGATGCCTGCCCACACCTCCCCAGAGCAAATGTTGCCACATTGGCAGGATGTTGCCTTGAGCTGCATGATTTGATACAACAAAGATGTTTAGGGCCAGGCTGCCTTTAACTGGTGCCATAGCAGATCCACTAGCTCCAGTATTTAGGTTTTGGCAAAAATGGCTTATAACTGTAGTCTTCTAAGGAGATCCCAGCCAAAGAAATGTCATGAAACCTTTCTTTCATTAGGATTATAAAAACTCATAAATCTGGTGCTTGTAATCTATATTGTTGCAGGCACTGGTGTTTTTTACTTATTTAAATCACTCAAGTGGAGGCATCTGCTACAAAACAAGATCGTCCTCACAGCTTAGGGCATGAATTGGGTACAGCTGAGAAATGTCAGCTGTGTAAACAGCCTGAAATGTGTTACCAACAAAAATATAATTAATTTCTTTCCAAGACAGTGTGCCATAACTTAATACTTAGAATGGTTTAACTTTCAGAGAAAGCACCTGAACATTTTCTTCCCAGTGCCAGAGTAGAGGATTGATTATAAAGGTCATTAAAAGTGAGGTTAGTTTGCACTTTTCCTGCTCAAATGCAGATATTTGTGTGGCTTTGAATATATAGTAACTTTAGATACTGGTGGCTTCCATGAATTTATGGGAATATCTTAGATCAAGAAGTTAATGGATTTGAGATGATGCAAGTGTTCTAAAATTAGATTGTGACGAGGTTGCACAACTCTGTAAATTTGATAAAAATCATTGAATTGAACACTTAAAAATGAGTAAATTTTATGGAATGTAAATTATACCTCAAAAGCTATTTTTTAAAAAGTTAATGGAGAGAACTAGATTAAAATACTTTCTTCATTTACATTTTTATGTTGCATGAGAAATTTTCTGCAATAACACAGGAGATGTTTTCTTTAGCGTACTCTCATTAACCTTTGACTTAGCAAACAGGACAAAGAAATAGACTTCTTATAATTAGATTCTTGAATAATCTTGAGTCTCTTACCAACTTGATAGACTACACTCTTTTGACATTTTCAATGCTTCTCAGTGAAGCCAACAATCATTTAAAACATTGTTGTCCCATCTCCCTTCAGAGTTGAAATATTTTCTTTGCTTGTAGTTGTACTCTAATGGGGTATGGGATACTGTATGAATTGTCAATAACTCTTTCAGTTCCTTTTGCACTCTTTCACCAGGGAAATAGGTATCTAAAGCTGCACCAGTAGGGGAATGTTTTCATGCTGTGACAGTTCAGCTGTGAGAACAAGGAGTTGCAAGTAGGCGAAATCTCATTTTACACTTTAACAAGGAAGCTCTTGGTTTCCAGAGAGTAGAAATAATTTTAACACTGAATTATGCCTAGACACCTCATTTATTATAATGCAGACAATTTGAATATATGTAGGTTTTAAAATTCCAAGTTTTAATAATACTTATAGAAAGGAAGAAAAGTCCTTCTGTTTTTGTTTTTAATTTTTTAATAGTTTAATGTATTTTAATAGAAAACTTATAGGAATGGCACAGAAAGACAACAGTAAAAACATGTACTTGCATGTAGGACAACTCAGAAAAGTATAGTGAATGGAAAGGATCTACTGTATGATAAAAATGCTACAGACACCATTTAGTTAAGCCATCAATACGAAGTTTACTTGTTTTAAAAAAATCCAAATGTTTGCATTGTGCAGAAAAATTTAACAGGTTTATTTATCATTCTTCTTATAAAGTGGAACTGCTGAAACTTGTTTACTGAAATATTTTGACTTGCATTAATGCTTTATGTCCCTGCATTTATATTAAAAATTCACACACAAATGAAAATGGAAAAATTGCCAATACCTGATTTGTGTCCCCTATTTTTCCACTTGCAGTCATATGCTTAGGTATCTTTTGACCCGATGGAAAAACCTTTGTAACATTCTCAATTAACAATAACAGGAAGAAGAGAAATTCTATTTATTAAAGAATGAAATGTTTTCCGGGGATCCTTGGGTGGCTCAGTGGTTTGGCGCCTGCCTTTGGCCCAGGGCGCGATCCTGGAGTCCCGGGATCGAGTCCCGCGTCGGGCTCCTGGCATGGAGCTTGCTTCTTCCTCCTCCTGTGTCTCTGCCTCTCTCTCTCTCTCTCTCTATAAAAAAAAAAAAAGAAAAAAAAAAAAGAATGAAATGTTTTCCATCATAGTGTATTCTTTAGCACTTTCTCCGTATGTGCAGCATACTAGCTTTTGGCATAATTGTTACACATTTGGCATGGATAGCACACCCATTGATGTTTTCAGAAAGGCCCACCAGATAGGCTTCACTTGCTTCCTGCAAACCACCAATACCTGCACTCCAGAGGCACAGATCTGTTTTGAAGTCCTGAGTAATTTCTTACACCAGCCACTGGAAAGGAAGTTTGCGAATCAGAAAGTTCAGCAGACTTCTGATAACCTCTAATTTCACTGAATACCACAGTACCAGGCCTGTAACAATTAGGTTTCTTCACCCCTCCAATAGAGAGTACATTCTCGCTAGCAACTTTTATTTTTTTTTTTAATTAATTTTTATTGGTGTTCAATTTACCAACATACAGAAAAAACACCCAGTGCTCATCCCGTCAAGTGTCCACCTCAGTGCCCGTCACCCATTCCCCTCCAACACCCGCCCTCCTCCCCCCTTCCACCACCCCTAGTTCGTTTCCCCGAGTTAGGAGTCTTTATGTTCTGTCTCCCTTCCTGATATTTCCCAACATTTCTTCTCCCTTCCTTTATATTCCCTTTCACTATTATTTATATTCCCCAAATGAATGAGAACATACACTGCTTGTCCTTCTCCGATTGACTTATTTCACTCAGCATAATACCCTCCAGTTCCATCCACGTTGAAGCAAATGGTGGGTATTTGTCGTTTCTAATCGCTGAGTAATATTCCATTGTATACATAAACCACATCTTCTTTATCCATTCATCTTTCGATGGACACCGAGGCTCCTTCCACAGTTTGGCTATTGTGGCCATTGCTGATAGAAACATCGGGGTGCAGGTGTCCTGACGTTTCGTTGCATCTGAATCTTTGGGGTAAATCCCCAACAGTGCAATTGCTGGGTCGTAGGGCAGGTCTATTTTTAACTCTTTGAGGAACCTCCACACAGTTTTCCAGAGTGGCTGCACCAGTTCACATTCCCACCAACAGTGTAAGAGGGTTCCCTTTTCTCTGCATCCTCTCCAACATTTGTTGTTTCCTGCCTTGTTAATTTTCCCCATTCTCACTGGTGTGAGGTGGTATCTCATTGTGGTTTTGATTTGTATTTCCCTGATGGCAAGTGATGCAGAGCATTTTCTCATGTGCATGTTGGCCATGTCCATGTCTTCCTCTGTGAGATTTCTCTTCATGTCTTTTGCCCATTTCATGATTGGATTGTTTGTTTCTTTGGTGTTGAGTTTAATAAGTTCTTTATAGATTTTGGAAACTAGCCCTTTATCTGATATGTCGTTTGCAAATATCCTCTCCCATTCTGTAGGTTGTCTTTTAGTTTTTTTGACTGTATCCTTTGCTGTGCAAAAGCTTCTTATCTTGATGAAGTCCCAATAGTTCATTTTTGCTTTTGTTTCTTTTGCCTTTGTGGATGTATCTTGCAAGAAGTTACTGTGGCCGAGTTCAAAAAGGGTGTTGCCTGTGTTCTCCTCTAGGATTTTGATGGACTCTTGTCTCACATTTAGATCTCTCATCCATTTTGAGTTTATCTTTGTGTATGGTGAAAGAGAGTGGTCCAGTTTCATTCTTCTGCATGTGGATGTCCAATTTTCCCAACACCATTTATTGAAGAGACTGTCTTTCTTCCAATGGATAGTCTTTCCTCCTTTATCGAATATTAGATGACCATGCATTTCAGGGTCCACTTCTGGGTTCTCTATTCTGTTCCATTGATCTATGTGTCTATTTTTGTGCCAGTACCACACTGTCTTGATGACCACAGCTTTGTAGTACAATCTGAAATCTGGCATTGTGATGCCCCCAGCTATGGTTTTCTTTTTTAAAATTCCCCTGGCTATTCGGGGTCTTTTCTGATTCCACACAAATCTTAAAATAATTTGTTCTAACTCTCTGAAGAAAGTCCATGGTATTTTGATAGGGATTGCATTAAACGTGTAAATTGCCCTGGGTAACATTGACATTTTCACAATATTAATTCTGCCAATCCATGAGCATGGAATATTTTTCCATCTCTTTGTGTCTTCCTCAATTTCTTTCAGAAGTGTTCTATAGTTTTTAGGGTATAGATCCTTCACCTCCTTGGTAAGGTTTATTCCTAGGTATCTTATGCTTTTGGGTGCAATTGTAAATGGGATTGACTCCTTAATTTCTCTTTCTTCAGTCTCATTGTTAGTGTATAGAAATGCCATTGATTTCTGGGCATTGATTTTGTATCCTGCCACGCTACCAAATTGCTGTATGAGTTCTAGCAATCTTGGGGTGGAGGCTTTTGGGTTTTCTATGTAGAGTATCATGTCATCGGCGAAGAGGGAGAGTTTGACTTCTTCTTTGCCAATTTGAATGCCTTTAATGTCTTTTTGTTGTCTGATTGCTGAGGCGAGGACTTCCAGAACTATGTTGAACAGCAGTGGTGAGAGTGGACATCCCTGTCTTGTTCCTGATCTTAGGGGAAAGGCTCCCAGTGCTTCCCCATTGAGAATGATATTTGCTGTGGGCTTTTCGTAAATGGCTTTTAAGATGTCAAGGAAAGTTCCCTCTATCCCAACACTCTGAAGTGTTTTGATCAGGCATGGATGCTGTATTTTGTCAAATGCTTTCTCTGCATCCAATGAGAGGATCATATGGTTCTTGGTTTTTCTCTTGCTGATATGATGAATCACATTGATGGTTTTACGAGTGTTGAACCAGCCTTGTGTCCCAGGGATAAATCCTACTTGGTCATGGTGAATAATTTTCTTAATGTGTTGTTGGATCCTATTGGCTAGTATCTTGAGAATTTTTGCATCCATGTTCATCAGGGATATTGGTCTGTAATTCTCCTTTTTGGTGGGGTCTTTGTCTGGTTTCGGAATTAAGGTGATGCTGGCCTCATAGAACGAATTTGGCAGTACTCCATCTCTTTCTATCTTTCCAAACAGCTTTAGTAGAATAGGTATGATTTCTTCTTTAAACGTTTGATAGAATTCCCCTGGGAAGCCATCTGGCCCTGGACTCTTGTGTCTCGGGAGGTTTTTGATGACTGCTTCAATTTCCTCCCTGGTTATTGGCCTGTTCAGGTTTTCTATTTCTTCCTGCTCCAGTTTTGGTAGTTTGTGGCTTTCCAGGAATGCATCCATTTCTTCTAGATTTCCTAATTTATTGGCATACAGCTGTTCATAATATGTTTTTAGAATCGTTTGTATTTCCTTGGTGTTGGTAGTGATCTCTCCTTTCTCATTCATGATTTTATTAATTTGAGTCTTCTCTCTCTTCTTTTTAATAAGGTTCGCTAATGGTTTATCTATCTTATTAATTCTTTCAAAGAACCAACTCCTGGTTCTGTTGATCTGTTCCACAGTTCTTTTGGTCTCGATATCATTTAGTTCTGCTCGAATTTTAATTAACTGTCTTCTTCTGCTGGGGGTGGGGTCCATTTGTTGCTTTTTCTCTAGTTCCTTTATGTGTAAGGTGAGCTTTTGAATTTGAGTTCTTTCCAGTTTTTGAATGGATGCTTGTATTGCGATGTATTTCCCCCTCAGGACTGCTTTTGCTGCGTCCCAAAGATTTTGAACGGTTGTATCTTCATTCTCATTAGTTTCCATGAATCTTCTCAATTCTTCCTTAATTTCCTGGTTGACCTTTTCATCTTTTAGCAGGATGGTCCTTAACCTCCATGTGTTTGTGGTCCTTCCAAACTTCTTGTTGTGATTAAGTTCTAATTTCAAGGCATTGTGGTCTGAGAATATACAGGGGACTATCACGATCTTTTGGTATCGGTTCAGACCCGAGTTGTGACCCAGTATGTGGTCTATTCTGGAGAAAGTTCCATGTGCACTTGAGAAGAATGTGTATTCAGTTGAGTTTGGATGCAAAGTTCTGTAGATATCTGTGAAATCCATCTGGTCCAGTGTATCATTTAAAGCTCTCGTTTCTTTGGATATGTTGTGCTTAGAAGACCTATCTAGTATAGAAAGAGCTAGATTAAAATCACCAAGTATAAGTGTATTATTATCAAAGTATTTCTTCAGTTTGGTTATTAATTGGTTTAAATATTTGGCAGCTCCCACATTTGGGGCATATATATTGAGAATTGTTAAGTCTTCTTGTTGGATAGATCCTTTGAGTATGAGATAGTGTCCCTCTTCATCTCTCACTATAGTCTTCAGGGTAAATTTTAATTTATCTGATATAAGGATGGCTACCCCTGCTTTCTTTTGAGGACCATTTGAATGGTAAATGGTTCTCCAACCTTTTATTTTCAGGTTGTAGGTGTCCTTCTGTCTAAAATGAGTCTCTTGTAGACAGCAAATAGATGGGTCCTGCTTTTTAATCCAGTCTGAAACCCTGCGCCTTTTGATGGGGTCATTAAGCCCATTCACGTTCAGAGTTACTATTGATAGATATGAGTTTAGTGTCATCATATCTATTCAGTCCTTGTTTTTGTGGATTGTTCCACTGAACTTCTTCTTAAAGGGGAATTTTAAGAGTCCCCCTTAAAATTTCTTGCAGAGCTGGTTTGGAGGTTACATATTCTTTTAGTTCCTGCCTGTCTTGGAAGCTCTTTATCTCTCCTTCCATTTTGAATGAAAGCCTTGCTGGATAGAGTATTCTTGGTTGCATGTTCTTCTCATTTAGGACCCTGAATATATCCTGCCAGCCCTTTCTGGCCTGCCAGGTCTCTGTGGAGAGGTCTGCTGTTACCCTAATATTCCTCCCCATAAAAGTCAGGGACTTTTTTTCTCTTGCTGCTTTAAGGATCTTCTCCTTATCTTTGGAATTTGCAAGCTTCACTATTAAATGTCGAGGTGTTGATCGGGTTTTGTTGATTTTAGGGGGGGATCTCTCTATTTCCTGGATCTGAATGCCTCTTTCCCTTCCCAGATTCGGAAAGTTTTCAGCTAGGATTTGTTCAAATACATATTCTGGCCCTCTGTCCCTTTCGGCGCCCTCGGGAACCCCAATTAAACGTAGGTTTTTCTTCCTAAGGCTGTCATTTATTTCCCTTAATCTATCCTCATGGTCTTTTAATTGCCTGTCTCTTTTTTCCTCAGTTTCCCTCTTTGCCATCAGCTTGTCTTCTATGTCACTCACTCGTTCTTCCACCTCGTCAAGCCTTGTCGTTAGGACTTCTAGCTTGGATTGTATCTCATTTAATTGATTTTTAATTTCTGCCTGATTGGATCTCAATTCTGCAGTCATGAAGTCTCTTGAGTCCTTTATGGTTTTTTCTAGAGCCACCAGTAGCTGTATAATAGTGCTTCTGAATTGGCTTTCTGACATTGAACTGTAATCCATATTTTGTAACTCTGTGGGAGAGAGGGCTGTTTCTGATTCTTTTTTTTGAGGTGAGGTTTTCCTTCTAGTCATTTTGTTCAGTGCAGAGTGGCCAAAAACAAGTTGTATTGGGAAAAGGAGAAAAAGAGAGAGAAGGAAAGAAAAGAGAAAAAGAAAAAAGAGAAAGAAGAAAAAAAGGGGGGGGGGGAAGAGAAGAAAAAGAAAGAAAGGAGAAAAAAGAAAAAAAAGGGGGGGTGGGGGACGCAATCAGAAATCAAGAAGAAAGAGAGAAAAGAAAAAAAAAAGCACAAAACAAAACAAAACAAAAAAAACAAAACAAAAAAAACACGGGGGAGTATCTTCCGATTCTGTGTTCTTTAAGTCCCTTGACTTCCCTTGGAACTTGTCCCTCTAGCTGGTCTTCTGGGGGAGGGGCCTGCTGTGCTGATTCTCAGGTGTTAGCACTTGGGGGAGCTGCTCTGCCCCTGCCTGGTGCAGGGCTCAGTGGGGGTTGTTCACCCCGTGAGGCCCCGGGAGGAAGCCACAGTGGCGGGGGCAGCTCTGGGACCCTGAAGTCAGCCCCCCGCAGTAGCTCCGGGGCTCTCCGTCTGCAGGGCCTGGAGGCTCCCAGGCGGGGCCCTGATCTGCTCAGTTCCAGGCAGGAGCGTCCTCGCTGTCCTGGGCCCTCCCGGCCTCTGCCTGTCCCGGGGGGAGGCCGGATCCTGGGCTGTGTCCCGGCGCCCTGTGCTCCGGGGCCTGCGCTGTTGGATTCGCGCTCCCGGCGGTGCAGCCTCCTCCGCGGAGCCGCCGCCCGAGCCCCTCCGAGCTGTTCCCGGAGTCGCGCCGCCCCCTCCGGGCTGAGGTTCTTCCTCCGCCCGAGCCGCCGCTGCCGAGCTGTTCCCGGAGCCCCGCCGCCCCCTCCGCGGAGCTTCTTCCTCCGCCCGAGCCGCCGCTGCCGAGCTGTTCCCGGAGCCGCGCCGCCCCCTCCGCGGAGCTTCTTCCTCCGCCCGAGCCGCCGCCGCTGAGCTGTTCCCGGAGCCCCGCAGCCCCCTCCGCGGAGCCGCCGCCCGAGCCCCTCCGAGCTGCTCCGGGTCCCGCCGAGCGCTGCAGCCCTTAGGGAGCTCGGCGCACTCTCCGGGGCGCAGTTCCTCTGTTACTGTCCCAGGGAGCCCGAGGGCATCCCCGCCCTCCTGGGGATCCTGCTCCAATTCCCCGGGAGGCCTTTCCCCCGGGAAGGTCGGTGCAGCTCCTGCTCCTCCGGGACGGGGCTCTCTTGTCCTGGGGACACTCGCCCCGGCCTCAGCCCGGCTCCTCGCGGGGCCCCTCCCCCTTGGAGGTCTTTTGTGTCTTTCTTTTTCCCCGTCTTCCTACCTTGATAGAAGCGCGAACTCTTCTCACTGTAGCGTTCCAGCTGGTCTCTCTTTAAATCTCAGGCTGAATTCGTAGATTTTCAGGATGATTTGAATGTTTTCTAGGTAATTTGTTGAGGACAGGTGATTTGGAGACCCTACTCTGCCGCCATCTTGCCCCTCCTCCTCGCTAGCAACTTTTATATCCAGTTGCTTCCTCAGTGCTTTAGCACTGCTGGATTTGCAGGCATTCTGCTTTGTGGGAGCCTTACTTACCCCCATTCTCCTTCAGATGGAGCTGGGTGAGATAGAGGTGGCACAGTAGTGGCTGTGAATACAATTTAATCCTTCAGGTTTAATACTTTTTTATTGTGTGCCTTTTTTTCTTTTGAGTTTATTAGTGGACTTCTGTGGTTCCATCATTGGCTAAAGGACTGCTAACTCAGAATTTAAGAAATGAAGAATTTTATTTTATTTTTTTTTAAAGATTTATTTACTTGAGGGAGAGAAAGAGAGAGCAAGCAGGGGGAGGAGCAGAAGGAGAGAGAATCTTCAAGCAGACCCCCTATTGAGTGATGTAGGGCTCAGTCTGAGGACCTTGAGATCATAACCTGGACCAAAATCAGGGTCTGACACTAAACTAACTGAGCCACCCAGGTGCCTCTTGAGAAATTGGAAATTTTAGAATCAGTTCTTTAAGCATGTGTTAGGAATCACAAAGCTGTTTATTAAATATTTTCATGTTGAAAATGAGATCATTTATAAGCAGAATCATTACACAATGGTTTTTAATAACATAAAGTAAAAACCACACACACTCCTCCTTCCTTTTTGTAGTTTTAAAAGAATTTGTGAATGTAGGTATGTTATTGACTTTGATCCTTCTGATGGGAGCCATTTTCTTATGTAACTTCTCCCTGATGGATTAGATTTGGCAGGTGTCAAATGATGAACATTCCCTTGCCACTGGATCCCTCCTCTCCACTTTATAGGAGCTGCTGTCAGAATAGACTCTCACAATTACTACATACTTACTACACTGTAGTTACCTACTAAGTAAACTCATAAGCCTCGTTATGTCATTCCATCCATTGTTGCAGAATTAACATTTCTGAAGTACAGAATGAATCACATTCAGCCTTGCTTACGTATCTTCAATGGCAGCCCAATACTTGTTGATTTTTTTTTAATTTTTTTATTTATTATTTATGATGGTCACACAGAGAGAGAGAGAGAGAGAGAGAGAAGGAGAGGCAGAGACACAGGCAGAGGGAGAATCAGGCTCCATGCACCGGGAGCCTGACGTGGGATTCGATCCCGGGTCTCCAGGATCGCGCCCTGGGCCAAAGGCAGGCGCCAAATCGCTGTGCCACCCAGGGATCCCTACCTGTTGATTTATGTACAGATTTTTACGCTGGTACTCAAACCCCTTCATTCTTTGCTCTGAAATTTCTCTTCCAGGTTTATTTTACCATATAGGCACAGAAAAATGCTCAATAAATATTTCTTGAATAAATGATTGAATATAACATATATTTCAGCTTATGCTAACTACTCATTTTTTGCTACTGAAATATACATGACATTCTTTCCTACTCTGTACCTGTTAATCATACTATTCCCTCCACCTGGAATACGTACAACAATTATTTCCTTCCTCCGAGACTTTTCTTTAAAAAACTGCTTGTGCCTCTTCCCATGCCACCTTCTCCAACCTTCTTAGAAATTAGTTTATATTTCCGGTCTAATTTTTTAAAGATTTATTTATTTATTTGAGAGAGAGGGCATGCATGCATGGGAGAGAGGGATGATAGAGGAGAGAACCTTCAAGCAGACTCCCTGCCTAGCACAAAGCCTGATACAGGGCTCGATCCCATAACCTGTGAGATCACGACCTGAGCTAAAACCAGGAGTTGGACACTTAACTGACTGAGCCACCCAGGTGCCCCTCTGTTTTTCTCTATAAGTTATTTTAATTTTTCCTCATTTTATTCTTTCCTTCCTTCATTTCTCTCACCTGGCTCTGAATAACCACGAACAATTAACGTCTCTGGGTGTCAATCTCTGTAACTGTAGAATACAGATAATTACTCCTAGAGGTGTTGTGAAGATGGAGTCAGTAGTAATAAATACAGTTACTCCAAAGTTTATTTAGAAGATTAAAGTAGTCAATACTAGATAATATCTGACATAGTTAACCTTTGGCTGTTACTGTTTTTTAAATCCATCTATCTGTTCATTCACTTGACATTTGTAGAACTTTTATAGGCCAGTAACCATGCTGGCACTGAAAGTTGCAAGAATAAAGTCCTGTTCTTCAGGTTCATTCCTCAGGGATTGCACAATAACAGTGTGAGACAAATGTATAAGTGATGACAATTGAAGTTTATGTAAATACAGAAGGATCATTGAAGAGGGAGCAACCAGTTTTGCTGACAAATCGGAGTGGTGAGAAAATGACTTCCCAGAGAAAGGGATATATGATTGCATTTTAATTTATATTCTTGTGTTCCTCTCTTTTATAAATTCTAAAAATTGAGAGTAAGAACTGTCTTCCTCATCTTTGTATGACCTATAAGGATTAAACATAGTGTTTTATACAGTCACTCATTTGAATTATTCAAAGCTCCACTAAGTTGACATTTATGACAACAACTAAACAATGACTTTATATGATTATAATAACTTGATAAACTGAGAATTGGGTTTATTTTCTTTCTAATAAAAATTAAATTATCAAAACTCAATATTTTCTTTAGTGACAAATAGAATAACATAGTTGGGGAAGGGGGAGCCAGGATGACACCAAGCTGATTTGTACCAGTGTGTGCATGTGTGTGTGTCAGAGCAAGGCAACCCAAGTTCACTGAATTCCCCATATTGCTATTATTTGGGTAAGTTACTTAAGATACGAATTTTGGTTTCCTCATCTGCAAAATGAGGATGATATTGACATGCTTGAAAGTCTGTTGTGAAGATTAAATGTATTAACATAACAGGTTGAAACATATGAAATTGCCACTTTTTAAGAACAAAATGGTTGAATATTAACAATTTCATATGGTTTTACCTAGCAGGTAAAGCACATAGTATAATGCAGGGTTTGGCGATTATAACTGTCAGCCCAAATCCCACTCAACATCTATTTTTATAAATAATGATTTATTGGAACACAGTTACACTCATTTGTATATAGCTTCTTTTACTCATCCTACACAGGGATATGTGGTTGCAACAAAACCACATGGCCACAGAGCCTAAAATATCTACCGTTTGGACCTTTACAGAAAAAGTTTGCCAACCCCTGGTGTAACGTCTGGTATTTAGTAGGCATTCAACAAACATTAACTCCTTTTCCCTTGAGTAAGCACCTTCTTTATATCACATACGCATGCAGAATCAGAAGCATTCTTTGGGTAGCTTCAGGGTCATTTTTGTGCTATTTAAATTACTTTGTTGACCTGTCCTAGGTCTGACAAATTTAGGCAATCTTTGAATGTCTTCACTGCTCACTCTTTGTTTGGCAAGGTTATAGATAATGTTGCTTCTAATGGCGGTGAGTCTCCATAGCTTCAGAGCATTCATTGCCCCCTTGTCAACATGTAGAATCTTTTACAAATAACACAGGCAAAGACTAAACAGCCAGAAAGAAAAGCTTTGAAAGCAGAAGAAAGTTTGATTTTAAAAGGAATGAAAAGTTGTGAAATGGTCTATACCCTGAACAGAGAGAGAGAGAAATTCGGGAGGGTAGATGAAACATTCAAGGGACATATTTACTCAGTAAATATTAGGGCAAACACATGGAAGCAAGACAACCCCCAACAGGAAATTTACAAGCACTATATGATCTGATGCTATGAATCTTGATTTCAGTTTATTAAAATCCCAAACCTGTAGACTACTGCTTCTGCCCATGGAAAGGTAACTGCTATGAAAATATCTTCCTTCTATAAACAACTAAAAGACTGGATAAAATATGTGATATAACTATTTTCAGATGTTAGACAACAGGTAGTGCTGGACTCTGAAGAAAGAAACAAATGAGCCCTATGGTTTTACATTCTGCCTGGAGGCAATATCTGGATCCCAGAATAGGAAGAAGAAACTAACCAGAACCTGCTTATTTTATTGAGTTTGAAGAGACAAAGTGTTTAGGGAAGTCAAGACAGCTAGACTTTTTGCAAGGAAGAGTACTTGCAGAGGAAAAACCTCTAGGAATCTACATAGTGTTATACCTCTGGTATTTAGCTGAATACCAATCTGTGCATGCATAGGGTGAAATTCCAGGAGGCTGGACAAAGAACAACTTCTAGGAAAAAGAACAACTGAGAACTGTAAGGCAAACAAATCTCAGAGCTCACGCAGAACTGGGAATAGTTTGAGTTCCCACCAGCCATCATAGAGACACCTCAGTGACTGTATATATGGGGCATTCAGGAATTACCCACCAGAAGAGTCACTCCTTAATAGAGTGAATAAACAAGCCATAGGGTAAAGACTAAGACTGAAGTTTTATACACTTAAAAACAACCTTCAAAAGAAACAAGTTGATTAACAAATAACTGCCACTAAGAAACAGAGTCCAGCATCCAGTCAAAAGTTACTATACGTATAAACAACAGGGAAACCTAACCTACAATCAGGAGAGAAATTAGTCAAAAGAAATAGATCTGGAAGTGACTTAGATAATGAAATTAGTACATAGGGACTTCAGCTATTATAAATATTATGAATATGCTCAAGGATTTAAAAATATGAACTTACTGAGGAGGGGAGAATATATAAAGAATATATAAAATGGAATAACATCATTCTAGAGATAATATAATACCTGAAATGACAGTTTCACTGGATGGCTTAATGGCAGATTACAAACTGCCAAAGGAAAGACCAGTGAACTTAATATGTAACAATAGAAACTACTTAAATTGAAGCACAGAGAGAAAAAAAGACAATGAATGAACAAAGTGTCAGTGACCTCTAGGGCAAAATCAAGCAGTCTAACATACATGCAATTGAAATCCTAAAGGGAGAGAAAAGATCGGGGAAGGAGGTCAAGACAAAAAAATACTTCAAGAAATAATCTCTCAAGTTTTTCCATAGTTAATGGAAACTATAAAATTTTTAGATCCAAAAAGCTCAACGAACTCCATTAAGAGGAAACATAAAGATTTCTACACTAAGGAATATCATTATCAAATTGCTGAAAACAAGTGATAAAGAGAAATAAATTTCAAGGCAGAAAGAATAAAAAAACAAATATAGACTCTTCAGATTTCTCATCAGAAACAGTGCAAACCAAAAAGCAGTGGGATGACATTTTTAAAGTACTGAAAGTTTAAAAAAATGACAACTTAGAATTATATATCAGGTGAAAATAATCTTTCAAAACTGAAGGAAAAATACTTTTTTAAAAATAAAAACTGAGAGAATTTGGTGCTAGCAAACTTGCACTATAAAAAATATTGAGGGAAATTCTTTAGGCAAGAGGAAGATGACACCAGAATGCTAAAATGTGGTTACATATAAAAGACATTTTTCCTTCTGTTTTTAATTTCTTTAAAAGATAACTATTTAAAGAAAAAATATTAATTGACTTTTGGATATATGTAGAAATAAAATATATGACAATAGCATGAAAGACAGAATAGAATTGTACTGTTGTAGGGTTACTTCTTATACATGAAGTGATATAATAAATTGAAGATAGTCTATTATACTAAAGATGCATATTGTATATTTAGAGCAACTAATAAAAAAACAAAAAATGTAGTTAATAAACTATTAAGAGAGATAAAAGAACTCTAAAAACATTTTCCAGAATAAGTCAGGAAAAAGGAAAAAAATGGGGTATGTACAAAACAAATAGCAAGATGAAAGATTTAAATCCAACCACATTATAATTACAGTAAATATAAATGGTCTGTACATTAAAGGACAAAAGATTA